>NC_081790.1:29874768-29892268 GCF_963082965.1 Carassius carassius
TAAATCAAGACTGGAGATTGAAAATGACTGAGCTATTAAGTCCTGTTTCATGAAAAATGTATCAGAATGAAGTGAGTTGTTGCTTAAAACAAGAAATAAATCTGTCAGTAGGCTCAGACAAATCCCTTTGAGTTAAGTTGAATTTTCTGACCTCAATGACACACTTTTCTTTTCTTTGTGAGCACAAACTCACTCAGAAAACAAGACTTGGTATGTGTGCTGCTCCAGTAAACGTGTCTTGATGTTTATAAGTTTGTACTGGAAGACAGGGCAGAATCACTGTGTATTAATCTCCATCACGCTCACAGATGACACACATGAGCTCAAACGCTCGTTATAAAAACACAACGGATTTCATGAGTCTACACTAGTTTAGTTTAGTTAGGTTAGTTAGGTTTTTGATCACTCTTCTCCAGCTGCTGTTGCATCAGTTAAAGCAGCTGTACAATAATAGTATATGCATGCATTTGTGCTAATTAGAATGAATATCCGAATGTTTAGGGCAGAACATGGAGGTTTGTTTCCGGTGTTTAATCAGATCCAGACCTGCAGCTGAAGGAGAGGCTAAAGAAGCTGAGAAACAAAGAAAAGCACCAATAAAGCAAAGTTTGACATGATCTGAAATGACAGTATTAGCCTTTAAACACATCTAGCAGAAATACATAACCTAGAGAAAGAAGTATCTGCAGCACAATAAAGAGTCCACTGTAAATAGACAGAATATTATTTGATTTTTATTAGTGTGTAAAGTTAATAAAATAATGTTTTTGTAATAGTTTGAGCTAAAATGTAGGTGCATTCAGACACAAATGTTATTAAACAAAATGAAAAAGTGCATATATTGAATTATTCATTTTATATCATGAAGTATTTCTTTTGTTTAGATAATGACTATGTTTAAAGCTTTAGCTTTTTTATTTCATGTTAAAGTGGAAAAGATTTGGGCTGAAGGTGGAAACACCTGAAGATATAATACATGATAAAAATAACAACAAAAGCTGATTATTATATATATACTAAGAATATGTAAGTAATGAGAGAAGCTTGTTGGAATCCTAAGTCAGGCTCAAAAACAGAATACATATATATATGTTTTTCAAATAATACTTTAAAATCAGTGATATTGTTATTATTTAGGACATATGCAATTCAGAACAGAACCCTGTTTATTTTGACTAATAACCGCTATACGCTCATGATAACTGCACAATAACTAATGTGAGAAGCTCTGAACGTAAGGAGAGGGCTTAGCACCCACCGAGAGAGAAATGTGGCCAATCTGCCTTCACTAACACTCATTTAATAAACCTTAACGTGGAAGGGCAGACAATTAGACAGTGTAGCAGATCAATTATGTGTAATGTGAAGGTGTAAAACAGGCTCGGTTCAATAAGAGGTCAAGCTGCACAGCTCCAATGATTTAATCAGGGCTGTTTTATGACGCTGTTTAAATAGGAAGTCTTTATAAATGAACCCAGTGTGAGTGCAGCACTAAACCTTCACTCCGACACAAACTTATGACATTTATTTATGAGAAAGCAGATTGTTCCCCCTTTCTAAGTTTATTTTTTCAATCTTAAATGCTGCTTAAAATTTGCTTCCATGTCTAAACGTATTGTATTTTGTTCTTGAGAATAACTAAAGTATATTTTGCGGCTATCCTGCAGTCCATGGCTGAGCTTCTCATGAACGCTGTTTCACAAATACATTCGCCGTTAGGAAGCGTTGTTTTCTTGTTGATAAGTGCAGGTCTTACATTCAGCGGATGGAAATATTGCCATTACACTGATTTTGTGAGAATAAAAGATGATCTGAAGAGTGATGTGTAAGTTGTGGTGTTACTTTACTCTGGCAATACATGGCTTCACTATAATTAAACATTGTTTTAGAAAACATTGTGTGTCCTGCATGTTTTCCCTAAACGATATGAAACATTATGTTTGGTGATGTGCAGAAGCTTCAGATCGAGCGAGAGAGACTCATCTGCTGTCCTTCTGCTTCTGTTTGTGGTTTCTCCTCTCTTTCTAAACATCTGAGCACTGCAAGCCAAGACAGGTTCATCAGCGAACAGTTGTTACAGGAACGAGGAGAAACTCTTCATTTCATCATCTCATCGAGTCACACAGTCTGACGATCTTCAGTGCGTCAAACACTTCATTACTTTGTAAAGATAATTGCGTAGACCTGGTAATAACATACATCTGTGTGTGGGTGTGGCCTGTCAGTGGGCGTGTCTGTGGGCGTGGCAGTGGGCGTGTCTATGCTCTGTCACCACACGATCAGCATCTGCAGCACAGTAATGTCTTCAGCTGAAGCTGTTTTCACCGGTCATCCAATCTCACAAATCCCCTTTTTCAACTGTTTAAAGGCATCAAAGTCTAAATCCCATGTTTTGTCACGCTTTTCCACAACAGTATTTACACTATAAGAGCAGATGCTCTTACAGTATTCCACCTCGCAGCATTTCCTTCAGAAGTAACGTGGCCAAACACAGTATCATATACACTTAGCTCCACGTATATTTGGCCACTGACACAATTTTCATGTTCTTCGCTCTGTATACCACCAGAATGGAATTAAAAGATGAAATTGAAGTGCAGACTTACGGCTTTAAATCAAGGGGATATAACATAAAATGCTTAGGAATTACAACAATTTGTTATACACGCTTCTGTCTTCTGTCTCTTCATCACTAAACAACAGTGACCCAGTGCCACTGAACACATGCAGCTCTTGCATTACACTGCTCCGTGCTTCACAGATCATGCTGTATGCTTTCGATCATGAGCTGTCTCAATACTTCTCCAGACTTTAATCTTCCCGTAATTCTGGTACAAGCTTGACCTTACTTTCAGTCATCCTAAGAATGCCAACTTCATATCCAAAGGTACAGTACACGCCAGAGTAAACAGCAAACCTCAAAAAGCTTGATTGATAATGTCTGTTTTGTGTTGTTTTGGAGTCTTACGTTGATGTTCTGCTTGTTTGGATTCCTGTTCCAGTTTTAAAGTGGTTTCCCTCGTTAGTCCCTCATCGTTCACACCTGTGTCTTGTTAACCTAGTTGTGTTGAAGTGCTTTGCCTGTATGTATTTCCTTCGGAGTTGTTTAATGTGTTTCTGTTTTCATTTAGTTTTCTTTTCTATCATTAAAAAGCTGTACTCAGATCTGATCCTCATCTCCTTCTTCTTCCTCGTCCCTGGTATCTCCATATTATGACAAAATGAACTCTATTACAGTGACTACAAAGCATGAAGATATTAAGATATTATAAACTCAAACATTATGGTTTTCTGTAAAGCTTGTTTGAAATTATGTATGTGGTGAAAAGTGCAACAAATTGACTTTAGCTTACTCGAGATCTTCTTTCCATATTGCACCACAGTATAATAAGCATAGTATATAAATAATTAGTTAATTATTATTATTATATAACACACAATGGAAACATCCTTTTTGGTGACAGCAACAGAAAAACACAAGTGATTATCCAGAACACAGTTAATTGGCCATAAAATAGAGTTAAACATCAGTTTCAAGTCATCCTGTATTCTAAATTCATTCTTAATCAGAAATAATTACTATATGACAGTGTACAGTATTTGTATCGGACAGTGACATACTCATATATTACAGGTGAGGAAATCAGATTTTGTGGATCAGGAATTTGAAGCAATTTGTGATGAACACCTCCACATGTCAAAACAATTCATTCAAAATCATTTCTTGATAATAAAACGTTCTGCATTCTTAACATACAATCTCAAATATAATTCATTCAGATCATTAGTCTGCTTGATTTCAGATCAGACCGAGGGGTTTCCAGACCTCAGTATTAAAATATAATGCATATCAAATATAAATACATTTGAAGCATATAATTAACACTCACATTCATGTCAGACCTGAAAACGGCCAGCATGAAAGACTAAAGCATGCATCAGCAAAACTGATGTACAGTTCACAAGCGTACTAGACTTTATCTCAAACTTCTGTCTGCTACCAAACACAGATCATATGTGTCTCAATCTCGTGAAGATCCCATCCGATCTCAGGATTAGCCTCCTTAAACATCCTCCGTCTCATTCACTCCTCCTGGAAAACTTCAGAGGAAAACAACTCACTTTCCAGCCTCGCCATTTTCATTCGCTTCTTTGTTTTGCATCATGTTATAGCATGGAAACATGCGTTAGACAACTGTTATAGCAAGGAGAAAAGTGATCATTCCGTCCCTTCAAAACAGATCTGAACAGAACAGAACGGGATGTCAAAATCAGAGATGTAGTCACACTTAAGTCATTACTATCCAAAACCTTACATATATCTCAAAAATGTACAATGACTTCAGCTTGTCATGCTTTTCACTTCAGAATACTGATCAAAATAATCAGTGGTTCCTTCTGAAGGATTTGGTAATACTTGAGTCAGTACTAGTGGGTTACCACGATCTTCAGTTAAATTATACATTATGCATATTTCACATTAATTATGAACCTGTATACAGAAGTTCTCCAGGATATATGGAAAAAAAGAAGTTATTGATTAGCTAATAGTGAACTACCAGTTTCAACTGAATGCTTTTACTTACTAAATTAACAAAAATACTAGTTTCTTGTTAGTTGATAGTAGTTACTAGAATGTTACTAGTGCATTAAGTCATTTGTTCCTGCACTCTTACAAATAAAGGTGATTTATAAGGTTCTTCACAGCGATGCTATATAGAAGAACCACTTTTCACATTCAGTCCAAGGTTCTTTGAAGAACCATCTTTTTCTTACCTTTTTATAATCTGACGAATCTTCTTTCACCACAATGAAGCTGTTATGAGACAGAAAGCTTCTTTAGATGTTAAAGGAGCAATTTAGACAAAAAGGATCTTCTATGGCACCAGGAAGCACCTTTATTTTTAAGAGTGTGTGTAGTTATTCATTAACAATGGAACAGAATTCCAAGTTTCCAACGTGTTGCCAAATAAAATGACGTGACAATGTTCAATGTAAACCGAAATCATCAACCCACTTAGAGCTGGATTCAAAATCAAAGCAAAAAAACTAAATTATACACTGTTCCAACTGCATGAATCTCTTGAGACACACCAGAGCACCATGCCACATCACTGCTCGAACACAAACACAGCGTCTTCTTCTTTCCCGCTACTGGTTTAGTTAACAATAATAATCCTGGCCTGAGGTGGGAAAGCATGATATCTCCAGCAGATTTCAAGATGTTAACTGAAGCTGAACGGCAGTAGAAACTGTATTTTCACAGATATTGTTATGTTTAAGACGATGATTAGCAGTAAAGAAGTAAACTAGGCATCCACAAACATAATAATCTGCATTACTCTCAGTGTTACGTCTAAGAAATAAATGGAGCATTGGTTTTTTGTTGTTGATGTTGTTGTTTTGTAGACGAACAGGAATTCTGAGTCTACATACTTTCCAAGGTTTGCAGATTGCTTCTTTCGGTATTCAACCTGTCAAAAGGGCATTTTATATATATATATATATATATATTTTTTTTTTTTTCTCTTTATGTAATTTGCAGCCATTTATAGTTAAATTAAACAATGAACAGTGGCACAAAATTTATTTTTTAAAAGGCTTTGACTTACAACAAAAGTAGCCATGCATCACTGCCTGTTAAATGTCTTCCACATTAATTCAGAGCAGTAAACAAATTACAGACATATCCACACAGAACATCATAGAAGAGAACACACAACAGGATACTTAAGAAGCCCATCAGACAGCCTGACTCAACATGTGCATTTGAGCTCTACAAAAACATGACATTCATCACACTTTGTTGAAGCTGACGTTTCAGGCCGATGACATTTGCAAAGATGGAGGATGTTGTTTTTTGTGTGTTGGGTTAAGGCGTGGATATAGAAACTTCATGGTCTGGTGGCAACAGTACTGAAGTTCCTGAGATGTCAAGTGCATTTAGATAAGAAAGCTACTGTGCATTTGATTTAATTTAACTCTATGAATTCAATTTATTTGAAATATTCAGAAAGTCCCACGGTTATGTCACTGCTGCAGTGTTGCGAACGCTCAAACAAACAGAGCGATGTTTTGATGTTTCTATTTTTAAACAGTCACTGTATGGACTAGCCTTAATCCATAAAGAACTATACAATGTATTTAAACATCGTCCTGTCCACCAAGTAATGAAATGAGCAATAAGAACAACGTCCCACTTGAGAAGTTCATCTTTCTCACTGTACTTGTGTAAATGTAAGATATAACTGGTGTTTGGCCGTTCATCAGAGCTGGATGTTCTGGTTGGATGGATGTGTCGACTGATGAAAGATCATTGAGGTTGGCGTTTCAAGAAATACTTCAGCAGTCTATTGAGTGGCTTGTGTTGACTAAGCACCGTGTGTGAGCTTGCCC
The DNA here is from genome assembly GCF_963082965.1 of Carassius carassius. Taxonomy (NCBI): domain Eukaryota; kingdom Metazoa; phylum Chordata; class Actinopteri; order Cypriniformes; family Cyprinidae; genus Carassius; species Carassius carassius. The sequence goes on from NC_081790.1 coordinate 29,881,165, forward strand.
ACCCATTCAACAAATGACGTTCCCCTTTCTTTTTGGTAGCAAAACCTCCCTCTGACAAATGTGTGTTTTATGTCTGAGTGTAAATAAATGTGATTGCCTCTGTATATGCGTGCCTCTGTATCTTACTGTTTGTCCTGTCCATTCACCAGCTGCACTCGACTGTAAACGCCTAGAAGAAACCTGCAGGATATTGTTGCCATTTGCTTTCTTTTATGTGTATCATAAGGTTTGCCTGGTGGCCCTTCTGGAGGCTTGTATTGCGTGACATTCTGCAGGTTGCTTCTTGTTAGCATGTTTTACCTGGTGCACATAAAGAATCATTAAAACATGCGCAGACTACCAGAGAAAACCCTTCTGTTCTGCAATCATCTCATTTACAAAGTCTATTAGAATAGAAGAGCATAACAAAAGCCGTTCATGAATTTGAGAGCACTATAGACGTGAGTCACGAGAGTCCTTTAGAGAAGCTCATATCGTTAGATTTAACGGTTTATGCAAAGCACAATCTCACCATTGTATCGAGAACCGTTTGAAACGAGGCTTGCCGACAACCCGCAGCCATCTTATTTGGAGACTGATGTGCTTATCTGAATCTGTGTGAGTTACATGAGAGATACTGAATCTGGAGCAGTGCTGGAGGTGAGTTTACTTTAGTGCCAGCCAGAGCGGGTTACATGTGATCTGGATTATGTTATCAGATAAAAAAAAATTAAGTACATTGTAATTACATTAAATTTCATTTTAAAATACTCATATTCAGACTACAGTTACTTTTTTTGGATCACATATTATCCACAAAATAGCAATACGTTTATAGATTTTTTTATCAGCCAAAATATTTGCCGATATTTTACATTTTCAAGATTATCGGCATGAATATAGCGCTTTAAACAAAATACATTGCGTCAAAGCAACTGAACAACATTCATTAGGAAAACAGTGTCAATAATGCAAAAATGATAGTTAAAGGCAGTTCATCATTGGATTCAGTGATGTCATCTCTGTTCAGTTAAATAGTGTCTGTGCATTTATTTGCAATCAAGTCAACGATATCGCTGTAGATGAAGTGTCCCCAACTAAGCAAGCCAGAGGCGACAGCGGCAAGGAACCGAAACTCCATCGGTGACAGAATGGAGAAAAAAAACCTTGGGAGAAACCAGGCTCAGTTGGGGGGCCAGTTCTCCTCTGACCAGACGAAACCAGTAGTTCAATTCCAGACTGCAGCAAAGTCAGATTGTGCAGAAGAATCATCTGTTTCCTGTGGTCTTGTCCTGGTGCTCCTCTGAAACAAGGTCTTTACAGGGGATCTGTATCTGGGGCTCTAGTTGTCCTGGTCTCCGCTGTCTTTCAGGGATGTAGAGGTCCTTTCTAGGTGCTGATCCACCATCTGGTCTGGATACGTACTGGATCCGGGTGACTGCAGTGACCCTCTGATCTGGACACAGACTGGATCTGGTGGCCACGGTGACCTCGGAACAAGAGAGAAACAGACAAATATTAGCGTAGATGCCATTCTTCTAATGATGTAGCAAGTACATAGGTTGTTATGGGAAGTGTTTCCGGTTCCGGTTTACCTAATTAATGCAGCCTAAAAATCCTTTAACGGATTTGGATAATAAAAGCATATTAGTATGTTATGTGTATGCCAGGTTAAAGAGATGGGTCTTTAATCTAGATTTAAACTGCAAGAGTGTGTCTGCCTCCCGAACAATGTTAGGTAGGTTATTCCAGAGTTTAGGCGCCAAATAGGAAAAGGATCTGCCGCCCGCAGTTGATTTTGATATTCTAGGTATTATCAAATTGCCTGAGTTTTGAGAACGTAGCGGACGTAGAGGATTATAATGTAAAAGGAGCTCATTCAAATACTGAGGTGCTAAACCATTCAGGGCTTTATAAGTAATAAGCAATATTTTAAAATCTATGCGATGCTTGATAGGGAGCCAGTGCAGTGTTGACAGGACCGGGCTAATATGGTCATACTTCCTGGTTCTAGTAAGAACTCTTGCTGCTGCATTTTGGACTAGCTGTAGTTTGTTTACTAAGCGTGCAGAACAACCACCCAATAAAGCATTACAATAATCTAACCTTGAGGTCATAAATGCATGGACTAACATTTCTGCATTTGACATTGAGAGCATAGGCCGTAATTTAGATATATTTTTGAGATGGAAAAATGCAGTTTTACAAATGCTAGAAACGTGGCTTTCTAAGGAAAGATTGCGATCAAATAGCACACCTAGGTTCCTAACTGATGACGAAGAATTGACAGAGCAACCATCAAGTCTTAGACAGTGTTCTAGGTTATTACAAGCAGAGTTTTTAGCTCCTATAATTAACACCTCTGTTTTTTCAGAATTTAGCAGTAAGAAATTACTCGTCAACCAGTTTTTTATATCGACTATTCCATTAGTTTTTCAAATTGGTGTGTTTCACCGGGCCGCAAAGAAATATAGAGATGAGTATGATCAGCATAACAGTGAAAGCTAAAACCATGTTTCCTGATGATATCTCCCAAGGGTAACATATAAAGCGTGAAGAGTAGCGGCCCTAGTACTGAGCCTTGAGGTACTCCATACTGCACTTGTGATCGATATGATACATCTTCATTCACTGCTACGAACTGAAGGCGGTCATATAAGTACGATTTAAACCATGCTAATGCACTTCCACTGATGCCAACAAAGTATTCAAGTCTATGCAAAAGAATGTTGTGGTCAATTGTGTCAAACGCAGCACTAAGATCCAATAAAACTAATAGAGAGATACACCCACGATCAGATGATAAGAGCAGATCATTTGTAACTCTAAGGAGAGCAGTCTCAGTACTATGATACGGTCTAAATCCTGACTGGAAATCCTCACATATACCATTTTTCTCTAAGCAAATGTAGCAAATATTATTTATTTTTTTGTGCTATATTCTGCATTTTTATTATCATTATCTGTTAATTTGTCTGTTTGGGCAATATTTGAGATTTTTTAAATATCGCCGTCTGTTAATTATCTTTCTATTTGGCCGATATTTGCCATTTTTTAATTATTGCTAACGGTTCTTTTTTTTTTGTTTGGCTAATATTTATCATTTTTTATCATTGCCATTGACTAAAAAAAAATTATGTTTTGCCAATATTTGGCATTTTTTTATTATCGGCACGGGCCAGTAATTTAAAAGACTTTATTTTGACGACACTGGGAACACCAGCACCTGCTCTCATATCTGTCTCAGTTAAACAGTTCAGTTTAACAATAAAAACAATGTATTGATTTTCTGAGACTGATATAATTTATTGATTCCCCCAGTTCCTGTTTTTCATCTTTTACATTTTCATTACTAAAATAGTCTACTGCATATATACGGTCAGAAAGTGTCCAGTTTTGTGGACGTTCTCTCATAGATTAATTGATCAGGTGTCAGCACAGCATTTGACCACTGAATTTACACAAATCTTCACAAATCTAATCCTCTTTCACCTAATATATTTACTTAAATTACACCTGAGATTTGAAAATAAATATTTTAATAATTAAGTATTGCATGTTCTTGGTTCTCTAACTTTGGTTATGGTCACATGACATGCAGGTAAACAAATAAAACATTTTTATTTACTTAGTGTGTTTTCGATTTTAATTCATATTAAAATTATACATTTTAATTCAACATTTTTAGGATTTAATGAATAAGCTTTTTTTTTTATTATTATTAAACTCAGTTTGGGAAACCCTAACCCTAAACCTAACATTTTATTTACATTTAGTTATTTAACAGATGCTTTTATCCAAAGTGACTTACAAGTAAGGACAACGGAAGCAATCAATATCAACAAAAGAGAACTTTATGTTGTTAATAACAACAAATGAATATATTTTCATAGTCATTGTATTTTTATGTCAGTATGGTTAAGATTATCCTGTTTAAATCAATGTGATAAATGAGTTAGGTCAAAGGTAATCTAAAAGTAATTTGATTATATTACCTACAATGTGTAACAATTTTTGTCATGTAATTTATAATCAGTAACAGTTTACAATTTGTCAGAAATCTACCCTGCTCCTGTGCTAACACAACTCTGAATCTCCACAGCTGAAGCCAATTTACACCAAACAACACGCTCTCGTTCTGCTTTCCGTGAATATGAGTGAATGTCAAAAACACTCGGGCAGTGGTTCCAGTGTGAGCAAAGCATGCAAAACACAACAGCATTCCACATATGAGAGTAACAGACGTGTGCAAGCTTACAGCAGGAGGAGATACAGGTAAAGAGAGCGGGACGGTGGGATTTACGCCAGTGCAAGCCTTCAGAAGCAGCTTGTTAGGACGGCGACCCCCATTACAGATCCACGGCTCCTTGTTCCCCGTGCATCCACACCTTTGCTCACAAATTAGATGGAAAGATGGGAGCTGCACCTCTCATGTATATTTATCCCAAATCCCTGCGGGGACACTCAGGCATGGCCCCGCTCTGGCTAACAAACGCAATTTGATATAACATTTGACTTGTTTTCCCACATTTATTGCTGTCAATCAAACACCGAACACATCCAGACCCCTGAAAGACAAGTCTGAAATGAAAAATTCAGACATGACTCTCTTTAATGGCGTTCAGCATGATCTTGGATGTAAATCCTGACGGGATATGTGGAATAAAAATGTTGCTTTTGTACAAGTGCCGCTGATATCTAAACACTTTGGTGCTACTTTGGCATTTGACATAATCACGCATGCATGACTATATAAGCCTCGATGTCTTGACATTCTTAAGCAGACAGAGAAAACACAGTTTCTCTCTCATATGTTCAGTTTGGCAAGTCAGCTCATAATTTACTTGAAGTGCAAACTGAGGGATTATGAGATCTATTTGAGCGCAGACGCTACGGGAGGTCTTTCACAAAACTAGGTGCGGCTGCAGTGAAAGAGTGCAGTGTTTTCTTTTCCACGTCTTAAAGTACATTTACTGTGAGCCAGCTCACTTTTCAAGTTCATTCACCTCTGCTGATGAAGACTCTTCATGTGACCTGATTAAAACAGCGTGTAGTTCAAGAATGAATGCATCATGCTGCGTGTGGGAAACATTCAGTCGCATTCAGCACAAACTGGAGTGACATATTGCATGCAGCAGATCCGCATGGAAACGGATCTGTCTTTCGTTATACATACAATCACCTTCATTTACGTTTCTCATTATCCCAAAAGCTTTCTGATCCAGCTTAAACCCCATTCGGACACCACTGAGGTTTTCAAAAATGCATATTAAATATCAAGGCTTTAAGTAAAGTGTTACTTTTGTTAAAGCTTCTTCTGAAACCAGCAATGCCAATAATGAACCTTTGTTTGTCCGCTAACTCTCATTAGAATATTAGTGGACTGTTAGGTTAGGGTTAGTGGAATAAGTCATGCATGCAAAGTAGTAACTTTGAATGTCTGAAGTGGACTATTGAAATAGTGTTACTGATGATACATGTGAACTCTTTTAATACGATTCAAAAGCATCCCAGGATGCATCTCATAACGCTGGATAATGGGCCGAGCCTGTAATGTGAAAGGGAAGGAGCCACCGGAGAGGGGAGATTATCCGCCTGTCAGACTGATGAAGGGCAGATGTCTCGGCGTGACAGACAGCTCAGCTGGTCTTCAGGTTTTACCTGTCTTAAAGCCAGATTCGCTCGAGGCCTGCTTTTATTTTGACTGCGCTCCGGGGAGCCATTTCCGAGGAGCTGCATTGATCGCAGGAGAGCCTCAAAACGAGCGCCGTGCGCCTCTCTTTACGCTCTCCGCCAACATGTCTGCGCCAGGTGTGTCTACATGCCCATACAAAGTGTTAGCTCGTCACAGCGGTGAACAATGAGTGACCGCAGCGGGCGTTCCATCAGTCTGAGAAAACAGGAGTCGAGACAGAAGGGAGAGTCTCTTCCCAGCACACCAAAAAGAGTCATTTCAAAGAGAGTGAAGCTCTTTTCTCAAGCCTGTCCACATTCAATCATTCTGAAGCAGAACCTGACTCGCTGAGACAGAGACATGTCCTGATCGATGCACACATTAGTCTGGTTACATGAGCAACAGTGTTGGGAAAGCTACTTTTAAAAGTAATGCATTACAATGTTGCATTTCTCCCTAAAAAGTAACTAATTATGTTACTTAGCAACTGTTTAAGGAATGCGTTTTGCTACTTTTGTGTTATTAACATTTTTATTATTGCAGGTTTGCATCATATTCCTCATTTTTTAACATTGCATTTCATGTTTTTTTAAATCATTTTTAGGAATAGAGTTTTTTTTATTCTAGAACTACAGGGACATCTTACTCCCAATTTCTCCCAACATGCAGACAGTAGAGCTGTCAATCACTAATGAAAAACAAAGTAACTGGCTTTGAAACTTCTAAGTAACTTCTTGTAAATGAAAAAGTAATGCGTTACTTTACTAGTTACTTGGAAACGTAATCTGATTGCGTAACTCGCGTTACTTGTAATGTGTTACCCCCGACACTGATGATCAATACTGAAATAACTGAGTGCATGTGGAGGATTACACAAGAAAATCAGCGTTTGAAGAGCTTGAAAGTTGACTTGTGTTTTAAGTAAGAGTGGGACAATATAGGAGAGATTTTGAGCATTTCTTGCAGTGTTTTGACACTGAGGTCATTGCAATCCTTCATTTAACACATGTGAAGCTCTGAATGCATCATATCATTGATTTCAGTCAAACAGAACCGTGTATCCATATGCAGCAAAAACACATCTGTTATCTGCCACTTCTGATCAGCAGAACTATGAGTTTAACATGTACAGCTGTGTTCTAGAGTTTAACATGTACAGCTGTGTTCTAGAGTTTAACATGTACAGCTGTGTTCTAGAGTTTAACATGTACAGCTGTGTTCTAGAGTTTAACATGTACAGCTGTGTTCTAGAGTTTAACATGCACAGCTGTGTTCTAGAGTTTAACATGTACAGCTGTGTTCTAGAGTTTAACATGCACAGCTGTGTTCTAGAGTTTAACATGTACAGCTGTGTTCTAGAGTTTAACATGCACAGCTGTGTTCTAGAGTTTAACATGTACAGCTGTGTTCTAGAGTTTAACATGCACAGCTGTGTTCTAGAGTTTAACATGTACAGCTGTGTTCTAGAGTTTAACATGCACAGCTGTGTTCTAGAGTTTAACATGTACAGCTGTGTTCTAGAGTTTAACATGCACAGCTGTGTTCTAGAGTTTAACATGCACAGCTGTGTTCTAGAGTTTAACATGTACAGCTGTGTTCTAGAGTTTAACATGCACAGCTGTGTTCTAGAGTTTAACATGTACAGCTGTGTTCTAGAGTTTCACATGTACAGCTGTGTTCTAGAGTTTAACATGTACAGCTGTGTTCTAGAGTTTAACATGCACAGCTGTGTTCTAGAGTTTAACATGTACAGCTGTGTTCTAGAGTTTAACATGCACAGCTGTGTTCTAGAGTTTAACATGCACAGCTGTGTTCTAGAGTTTAACATGCACAGCTGTGTTCTAGAGTTTAACATGCACAGCTGTGTTCTAGAGTTTAACATGCACAGCTGTGTTCTAGAGTTTAACATGCACAGCTGTGTTCTAGAGTTTAACATGCACAGCTGTGTTCTAGAGTTTAACATGCACAGCTGTGTTCTAGAGTTTAACATGTACAGCTGTGTTCTAGAGTTTAACATGTACAGCTGTGTTCTAGAGTTTAACATGCACAGCTGTGTTCTAGAGTTTAACATGCACAGCTGTGTTCTAGAGTTTAACATGCACAGCTGTGTTCTAGAGTTTAACATGCACAGCTGTGTTCTAGAGTTTAACATGCACAGCTGTGTTCTAGAGTTTAACATGCACAGCTGTGTTCTAGAGTTTAACATGTACAGCTGTGTTCTAGAGTTTAACATGCACAGCTGTGTTCTAGAGTTTAACATGCACAGCTGTGTTCTAGAGTTTAACATGCACAGCTGTGTTCTAGAGTTTAACATGCACAGCTGTGTTCTAGAGTTTAACATGCACAGCTGTGTTCTAGAGTTTAACATGCACAGCTGTGTTCTAGAGTTTAACATGCACAGCTGTGTTCTAGAGTTTAACATGCACAGCTGTGTTCTAGAGTTTAACATGTACAGCTGTGTTCTAGAGTTTAACATGCACAGCTGTGTTCTAGAGTTTAACATGCACAGCTGTGTTCTAGAGTTTAACATGCACAGCTGTGTTCTAGAGTTTAACATGCACAGCTGTGTTCTAGAGTTTAACATGTACAGCTGTGTTCTAGACTGCCTTCACTCATCACAACACCAGTTATAACCATATACTGTATGAATGCTTGATTTCAAACCGTTCAGAAGATATCATAAAGCTGTTTTGAATGTGTTATAATTATACCAATATGGATGTGATCTACATTTTCAAATCATACAAATCTGAGCTTTATATAAATTCCCAGCACGTGGACATCCACATCTGTGGTTTAATGCGAACAAGGTTCTTATAAACAGAGGAGCCTTGCATCAGTCTTTGTTTTATGATTTAATACGTGAATAAAACTGATGTCCACATTTCCTGCAAACACAAACGCAGCTTATTTGTCCGTTGCCATTTTGATAAAACAATTTATTTTCATTTGCAGAAGCTTAAAAGGACAACAGTGCCTTTAACTGGAGCCAGTCTTCTTCTTATTGTGTAGGAGTAATGTAGGAGTCTCTTTGCCGATCAGATCCGATGTGTCAGCTCGAGTGAATGAGGCTTTAGTTTTCTGTCACACCCTCCATTAGGAGTAAGTGAACTAGCACTAAACGCTTTGGGATGTCATTGTTGCAAGTAAAGGCAAAAGGGCAAACCAGCCCATCTAATCACTCCTGAACAATACAGAGGTGTGTTCGGCTGCATTCACTCAGTGAGAATATATGCCATCCATCAGCACCGCAGCATACTTCCACATCAAATATACACATACACATGCAGTGGCCCCAAAAGTTTCCTGACAGCACAAGAACAAGTCTAAAGCAAAACATTTGACAAAAATCATTCTGACTGATGTGTGGTTAGTCAGTGCGTATGTTGTTCGTGTAATTCTCTGTGAGGAAGTGAGCAGAATTGACCTCAGACATGTTTAGATCCAGCAGCACAAAAAGACACCTGATCTGATATCTTTAAACTGTATAACTTAGTGCATAGAAATAAAGACAAATTATCAGCCAATATGAGCAATATGTCTGCTGGATGTAAAAGATTTGAATTGAATGTGAATCTGGTTAAAGCAGGTAAACTAATCGACTGTATTGTCTGTTTCGTATCTCACTGATGGTGCTTGAGTTTCATGACAAATGAGCTTTTCAATTCTTCTCAGGATTGTCAGCACATGATTTATATCTGAGAGCCGGATCAGGGCACAGACGATTCATCTTGTAACTGAGAGTGGTGTACAAACTTTACTAAAAATGCTATAATCATTCGAATATTAGACGTCTGGGTGATAGATGTCAGCAGACAGTGACAGACAGACATCTAAACACTTCTCTTTCAAACTCTCTTTCGAACCAGTTCAGGTGTGATCCTGGAAATGTCATCGCACATCCGATCATGTCCTCGGAGCCTCAACGATGACGAGTGAACGGTGACAGGATACGTTTAACATACAAAATCATACGCCACACACCGCTGCGTAACAACTCATTTGACTAAAAATACACCTTGAGACTCCTGGAAAGCCGTAACGTACAGTAAGCTTGTTTCTTTTTCAGACCCCTGCCAATTTATTCGGCGTGTCTGTCAGCGGCGTCACCCATCTGTAACACGAAGACAATAATGAAGCGGTCTTCTGCCTCGCAGCTGTTTGGCCCTGTCAGGAGGAGCTCGCTTCTTTGCATGCGATACCAATCCACCTTGGGTAAGCCGGCAGGATTTCATATTAAACAGGTCGCTGTGAGAGTCAGCTGTGGCACTGGTGGAAGAAAATGAATTATTCTGCAAGTGCATCTGAACAAAAATGACATCTGCATACGACAATGCAATTCATTTCTCTATTCCTTGCCCATCGACGGCAAGAGTAACACGAGAAGCATGTCTAAACAATGCACAGACTGTGTGAAAAGATACACCAGAAACACTTTCAACACACTGGATATTCCTGTTACTTCATTTAAAGTGTCCCTGCAGCATAGAAGCAGTCGTCAGTAACACAGGGATATTTGTAGAAATAGACAACAATACATTGTTTGGGTCACAGTTATACATTTCTCTTTTATGCCAAAATTCATTAGGATATTAAATAAAGATCATTTTCATGAAGATATTTAGTAAATGTCCTACTGTAAATATATCAAAACTTATGATTGGTTAGTAATATGCATTGCTAAGAACTTCATTTAAACAACTTTGAAGATTATTTTTTTCAATATTTAGTTTTTTTTTTTGCTCCCTCAGATTCCAGATTTTCTAATAGTTGCATCTCAGACAAATATTGTCCTCCGAACAAACCACACATCAATGGAGAGACGATTTGTTCAGCTTCAGATGATGCATACATCTCAATTTAGAAAATGGACCCTTATGACTGGTTCTGTGCTCCAGGGTCACAAATATATTATTCTGATTTCTGAAGATCATGTGACACTGGAGACTGGAGGAATGATGCTGGAAATACAGCGGAGCATCACAGAAATACATTACTCTTTAACACAGATTCACACAGAAAACATATTATAATTGTATTAATATTTCACTTTTACTGTAATTTGTTTAAAATAATTCAGATTTGGTGAGCAGAAGAGATAATTAATCCAAAATTGTGCGTGTGTGTGTGTGTGCGTGTGCGTGCGCGTGTGTGTGTGTGCGTGTGTGTGCGTGTGCGCGTGTGTGTGTGTGTGTGTGTGCGTGTGCGTGCGTGTGCGTGTGCGCGTGTGTGTGTGTGTGTGTGCGTGTGCGCGTGTGTGTGTGTGTGTGTGTGCGTGCGTGTGCGTGCGCGCGTGTGTGTGTGTGTGTGTGTGTGCATGTATTATCTATGGCTGTTTTTACTCTTGCAAAAACATATTTTGCAATTCTTATGCCTGGGTCAAAGGATAAAAACAGAAAATCTACCAAGAGACAATCTGAAATCTTAAAATATATGCTACTGTCCACCAGT
>NC_081790.1:29897268-29972268 GCF_963082965.1 Carassius carassius
GTAGGGCCAGAAGACCACCACAACCGTGTGGTCAGGACGGATGCCCCCCAGGGCGGAGCAGAAGACCACCACAACCGTGTGGTCAGAGCAGAAGCCCCCCAGGGCAGAGCAGAAGACCACCACCTCCGTGTGGTCGGGACGGACGCCCCCCAGGGCGGAGCAGAAGACCACCATGTCCGTGTGGTCGGGACGGATGCCTCCCAGGGCAGACCAGAAGACCAGCACAACCGTGTGGTCAAGGTCAAAACCCCCCAGGGCGGAGCAGAAGACCACCACCACCATGTGGTCGGGACGGACGCCCCCCAGGGCGGAGCAGAAGACCACCATGTCCGTGTGGTCGGGACGGATGCCTCCCAGGGCAGACCAGAAGACCACCACAACCGTGTGGTTGAGGCCGAAGCCCTCCAGGGCGGAGCAGAAGACCACCCCATCCTTGTGGTAGAGGCAGAAAGTCCCCAGGGCAGAGCAGAACACCACCACAACTGTGCGTCTGTACCAGCAGGATGACGAGTCTGGTTGGGCAAGTCTGAAACATAGAACAAGAACATGTTAGTGGTAGCCTCCGTGGCCACAACAGGAACAGTCGGATGCTCAGAGAGTTCGACTGAGACTTGATGAGTCTCTGGAAGTTCCGCAGAGGCGAGGAGAGACTCTGGTAATCCCATGGTGTTTATACTGGATTCCAGAAGATCGGTGCTGACTTGACTCTGCTCATGAAAATATTTGGTGACTTGCATTTGTTCATGAAGACTATTGGTGACTTGAATTCTGCCATGAAGAACCCCGGTGACTTAACTCTGTCCTTGAAGATCACCAATGACTTGACTCTGTCCTTGAAGATCACCAGGAACTAGGACTAGGAAGGTCAACAGGAACTAGCCCTGACTCTGGAAGGTCAACGGTGACTAACCCTGACTCTGGAGGGTCCATGAGCACCTGACTCGACTTTGGAGGGTCCACGAGCACCTGACTCTTTTCCATGATATTCTAATTTTTTTAGATGCACCTGTACATGAGAAACACAGTATCTGGAGTTACTTATTTGAAAAAGTAACTCAGATATTTCCTTCTATATTAAAAAGTAATGCTCTACTTTACTAGTTACTTAAAAAAAGGCAATCTGATTAAAAAAACTGTTCCTCAGGAAGGATTTCAAACTGATCTCAGCAAGGATGTAGTGTCAGGCTCAGGAACATCAGTAGCTGCGTTTACATGGACACTACTAATCCGATCAAAATAGGACTAGAAGCACAGTCAGAATAAAAATGTCACACGTAAACGCATCAATCGGATTGAATTGGCCCGATCCGACTAAAATTTTGATTGGATTGTAAGGGGTGGCTTATTCCTTTTGTAATCCGAGCGAGGGGACATGTAAACACTTGATTGGATTAAAAACCGACACTGGAAAGTACTGCGCAGTGACGGATACGTTAAGTAACGTTAAGCAGCACAACAGTTCATGTGCTGGTCGTCGTCTAATTAGGACCCGAAGTAGATAAATATCACGTGTGCTTTTTAAAACAGCAGCGGGAAACTCTGTATATTCATGCAGTGTGCGCATGTCAAAAGAGTAAATCACTTGTGACATGTAAACGAGCACATCAACCCGATTACTTTATTTACCGTTCATGTAAACACTACATTCGGATTCGTCAATCAGAATGAATTCATTCCGATGGAAGCAAAAAGTGACCATGTAAACGCACCTAGTGAGATCAGGCTAATCAGTCCGGCTGTCAGATCATTCCAGAGGTGTTCGCTGGGGTTGAGGTCAAGGCTCTGTGCAGGCCTGTTCTCACACACCCATCTCACCAAACCGTTTCTGGATGGACCTCTCTGTGTGTTCGTGTTCAAACAGGAAAGTGCCGTGTAAACAGATGAGCGTGAATCTGGCGGTGTTTTTATCACAGTGATGTACATATCGTTGGGAAATTAAATGTTCAGTGAGTGGCGCTAAAATCATGTTCAATTTTTTCTAAAATAAATAAAGGTGAATCTGGCCATGTTTTAATATAATTTAATTTGAATGTTTTAATGTTTTTGCATTATTTTATCACTTTAGCTGTACCGGGTGAGCAATAGAGCAAGTTTACTTCTCCAGAAAAGCCACATGTGTTATGTGATAAACACAAATCATGCACTATGGTAGACTTGTTTTGAGCTCATAACAGTATTGTTCAAGGAACTGCAAGAAAATATACTAATTATTAATGGCAACACTTTATTTTTTAAGGACAGATTCTCACTATTAACTATGACTTTTGACTCGATAAACACCTACATTTTTATCAGTAATTTTTATTTTCCTTCAGTGTAACCAGGAATACATTGTATTTCTTCAGTCAACAGCTCCAGCTTCATGATACTCGCATCAGAAACCATTTCATTAAGTTCTTTTGCTGCTGAGTTATCATTTTAGCAGCAGTAGTAAGAACAAATAGATTCAGTTTTTTTATTTCAGGAGATATTGAACCCATGACAGCGTCACACTGATGGAATTTTGTCTCTTTAGTAAACTACACTATATTCCAGAAAGGGCTGTGTGTTTCGATTTAGCATCCATTACCCAGTAAAGTGTGGCATGTTTGCTCAAAGGTGGCTCATGCACACATTTTCTGTAACTGAGGTACTAAGGTGTCCCTCTAAATTGCCCTTGTTTTTCATTTTTCTTACCCGCAGACTCTCCTGCGGTCACTCACGTGTCATCATACTCCTCCTCTGTTGGTTCTGCATGAGGCTCAAGCACAGCTTTGAGGAGAGAGCAGGGTAAATGTGCTGTTTAGACTGACAGAGATCGAGTTACTACAGCTCCTAGCTCACAGAACGGTCCCATACAAAGTCCTGCTGCCTGAATTAGTCACACATGTTTGCATATGTACACAAACACACCCAGCAACAAACACACAGGCAAACACGGCCACTAAGACACACATGCACGCAACACTGGTGGTCCTCTCTCTGTCTGTCTCCTTTATCTCACCTGGAGGCCCAGACAAAGGTGTATTCTCTGTGAATAAACAGGCCCATCATGTTTGGGCTTCTCTCCTAAGAAAACAGCATCTTCAGGAGGAAACAGCCAAGTGGTTAGCCAACATCGTGGTCCGTTTTGCATGCCAATCATATCTGCCACACAGTTAAAGAGTGGAAACATACCGAGAGATGCATGCTTTTCTGCCAAACCGCTTTGTGTTTGAGTCGTGGATTGAGGAGATGCATGCAAACAGCCTATCAGAGCTCTTCTTCAACTGCCCCGTCACAAACGTGCGTGTCTCGCTCTGCTGAGAACCATCACTTTTCATTCTCGCTGAGGATAGCCAGAGTTCATGCCGTTCATTCACATGTGCCTGGATGCCCGTAGACAGGAACGAGGGAAGAGTTCAGATCGTTCCCAGGTACCGTGTTTCGGCAGTCTTTTATTGGCCTTCTAAATGAGTCTGTGTTTGGCTTGAACTTTATCAGAGCCCTGGTCGCAGTGACATTGAAGTGCCTCCTGCTAAAGACTGCCATGAACAGCTTTATGGGGGCAGATAGCATTTTATCTGACCATCTAGATAAAAAAGCCAGGGTTGTTCCTGACTGTGGCGCTTGAGAGGGCTTTTCCCAGATCTGGAGCATGTTGAATTCCTAGGCCTGGCAGTAAATTGTGTTTGAGACAGATGTGTTTCTCTGGACTGATTTCACCCTGAAGAGGCTGGAATGCACTGCCTCGCCGTACAGAAAATGTAAATCAGCAGATCATTGCTACATTCTGATTTTTTGCCCAAGATTAAACTGTAAGAGACGAAAAAACTGTCTATAGTTGATGGTACAAGCTTTGTATCCAGTTGATGCTCTATGAAACAGCTTTTGAATCATCTTGGCAGTGTTTTGTCTCTCTCGTCAGTGTGTTTTCTGATCTGAAGACCTCACCTTCCCCTCATTCAGAAGCCGTGAAGCGAAGGCTCGTGTGTCTGCGCTCCTCCCTGCGCTCTGACATCACCCTGCGTTCACTTTGTCTCTTTGTTTGTCCGAAAAGTTGTTTAAATATGTATTTTCCACAACGGTAATATTTGCTGGATAAATCTTAATGTCAGGACACATAAAGAGCCCAGAATACCGAGAGCAGCAATGCGTAAAGATGCTGAACTCCCACGGATGATGTTTTCCTCATCAAGCCCTGTCAAAACTAGCAGGACACAAGACACTTACTGAGGACTACAGGCTTGGATATATATTACACTCAAACCGTTTCAGTTCGAAGAAATCATGGGGCTTTAACACATTGATTAACAGCTCTTGATGTCAAAACAGACCTCAAGCGAAATGTTTTCGGGGTTTTATCCTCGTGCACTGCATGAGAGTGGCGTCATCATGATCGGTCTAACATTAGCTCAGCATTACTGGAACAACAGGCTAAAGAACAGAAAACCGCAGATAAAGTCACCTGCTTATGTTGGGTTTCAGGCTCTGAGCTGTCTTATGACTATTCTAGTCCAGCAGAGAGACTAATCAGCTCTAATTAACATAATGCTGGTCATTCAGCAGCGTAATGGTGTGCGGATTGTTGTGATGATGCTTCATGACATTGATCAAAAACACTTTACTAAACCAACACAGAGTGGCTGTATTCTGGTTCTTAACCCTTGAGCTGCTCAAACACCCTTCACCTAATTTGGTGTTCCCAGTCAGAAAGGACCAGCCTTTGAAAAATGGCTTATAAATCTCTCTTTATGCTTTGTGCTGTGTTATTACCAGCTTGTTTTCTTTCAGTTATAGCACAGGTTTTGTACTTCTTTTTGGTCATAGGCCTCATTAATCTAAGCTTATGCTCTTCAGTTTTTAGATATGGCATAACAGGAAATTTATGAGCATATTTAGTGGCTGGTTACTTTTGATTGGAAACACTACATGTGTAACAAAGTGAGAAAAAAATACATAGAAAATACAAAAAATATTAGAATATTAGGAAAAAGAAAACCCTCCCCAGCTCAGAATGACACAACATGACGGTTCATCTCAGTCATGAATAAACATGCATTATTAATGCTATATAAAAAACTGAAATTCTACTATATGGGCTGCATCTTAACCAGCCATGAACTGCTAGATAGAGCTGATCAGACCATCAGATCATCATCGGCTGTGAATATATCCAATTCTGTGACTAGTGTTTAAATCACTGATAAAGCAGATTTCTCTCATATTGCATTGATGAATGATCATTTAAAGCAGCTGTTAAATACAGATGTTGGGGAATAAACTAGTATGAACTGTGTGAATATGAAGTGTGTTTAAGAAATGTAGAGTGTATTGTTTTGTAAGATGCAAGACGTATCATTATTTATCAGAGACATCTATAATTTCTTACACTGTTATTCCAATGACTTGACAACATATGAACTATTAAAGTGGCAATACAAACAAAGAATGGGAAAAAGACACAATTTTCAGCGACATTTGTCCCTTTGAACTGGACCAAGGTCCTCTCATGAAATCCCTCAGAGAGACAGAGTAAAGCTGCAGGAGGACCAGGACCTGTTTGAGGACCTCCAGGAGTTATGGCCTGCCACAGGAACAGAGGTCTCCTGGACTGTCCCTGAAACACTGCTGTATGAATCACCTGAAAACACCCCTGATAGGCCTGGTGATGCTTAGCACATTTGAATTAGTGAAGTAAAAAAATTGATTTCGATCCTGAACCTGCATAATAATAAAAGGTGGATTTACCTGCGATTACACTGATTTCGTGAAAACAATTATTTTGTTTAATAAAATATGTATTTGCTTGATAGAAAGGAGAAACCTCATTACAGATTACAAACACTATTTCATTTTCCAAATAAATATGACAACAGCGGGATAAAAATGACGATGCCCGTTTTCTTTTTAAACGACATTAGCGTTCATCTATAGAAAACATCACGCTCTGAAAATGCACATCTATAGCACGATTTTTTCTTTTTTATAGCTGCTTTTTTACATGCAGAAGCTGACTTCTGCATAAACACTGAGAGCATATGATGTGCACCTAGCACACAACCCTACACTCACCATCTCGCCAAACAGAAACAGAGAATCGTGCACTTTCATGAGATCGGGTTAACTCGCACGCGCACAGACACTTGTCCCATGCATTACACGACATCATCAGAAGCGGAGAGGTTACGTCGCAGTTTTAGAAACAGTTCAACTGAAGAATTATTAGAGAGGTACTGAAACCGAACATTCTCTCTCTCTCTCTCTCTCTCTCTCTCTCTCTCCCCCTCTGTCTGTCACACACACACACACACACACACACACACACACACACACACACACGTTTGCTTAGCTAAATAGGGACATTACAGACATACAGATTTTAACCTAAACCCACCCCTACTCCCAACCCTGCCCCTGACAGAAAACTAAAACAATAAATTAATTAATTAATTTAAAAAACCTTTTCTTTAGCCTATTTTTTTTACACCAGTTTAATTTATGAGGACGTCCACAAATGGAGGTTTTTTTTTTTTTGCATACAATGTTTTCCATTTGCAACTTTGTTTTAATTTATAACCAAATTACTAAACTAAACAATATTAGCAAACAAATCAGAGAATAGTCGAAAACATAACTGACTAATCTCGCAGTCATACAGAAGCTCTTGAGTGTTTGAAGGAAATGAATCCAGAAGATCTCATGCTAAACTCAAGTCAGGAATAATCTCAAATAAACAGAGGCATGTAAGTCCGTGCAGTAAAGCGTTCGTGTGCATCTTAATTAAAAGAAAAACTTTTTTAGAGTAATGTGGCACGCGCCGATGATAACCGATGTGAGGAAGTGATGTCATTTACACGACCTAGCTCAGTCAATGCAGAAATATGCTGCCATACACTTCTGGTGAACATATAGGTACGATTTCAAGCGAGATTCATTTGAATGTTTTTTTTGTTTTTGTAAATCCTTAAATGACGAAGCAACATCTTTAAACCCGCCAGTAAACCTTGTCAGTGCATTTATCTTTCATGCAATGAGCTCTTCTGAGATCCCAAAACATTACAAAATATATTCAATGGAACAGCAAATAAGAGTGGAAGTAGTCTAGCATCAACAGACCTTGAGTAACAGTCAGAAATACACGGCTCTCCACAACAATTAAAGGGCTCTGCTCGGCAGTATTCTTTATTAATTAACTTCATTTTTATTTTTAAAGAGAAAATGAAGAAGCGAAGACGGTGAACGTCACTTTATTGTTTGCGAGGCTTGAGGCTCATAAAACATCAGAGAAATCATAGTCTTTCATTTTGAGAATTTGACCTTTGTAGAAGCGACCATAAACTATAGCCTAATATAATTATTGTTATTGTAAGCCGCTTCACTCGTTAATTCAGTCATATATTTGATCAGTGCTTGTGTTTAGAAAAACTAGACTGAATATGGACATACAATTATTAATAGAGGCATCGATAGTGTGAATTCTAACACTTTTAATTCATTATTTTAATAATTAATGTTAATCATTGTAATATTTCTAATATTTTATATTAACATTTCTTGCTTTGCGCGACAGGTTTGTATTCGTATATTCATTTATTCAATGAATGCGGTCTTTTAAGAGCGTGTAGCTCTAGGCTATTCTATTTTAAAATAGTAAATATAATACACAGATTCTCTAAGATTTGATATGCGACAATAACACTTTTCCATTCGTGGAACATAAAGCATATGATTAAAACGCGTAACTGTTTTAATAATCTGTTTCAAAGGAGAAAAACAACAAAAATGGAGTAAATAAACTAACCAGAGAGTGAAATAAAAGTATAGATCTCATAAGTGACCAGCGATCAGCGCGCATATGACAGTAATTTGTGTACTTGATATGAAAGCACACATCCTCGTCCTCTATCAGGCGCGTGACGTCATGCGCCCGTGACGTCACTTGATATACCCGATAGAGGCTGCCCTGCCGCATCTTCAGCCGCATAAACTTGAACATTGCTTACCAACACACACTTGAGGAACTATATGCTATAAATGCATGGAGAGCGTTTAGGCTACACGAGAAAAGGAAGCAAACAGCGTTCAGACTGACACGTGAGTCACTATTCGCCTTTTAACAATGTTTGTTTGGCCTAATATTGTTTAGCATATAAAGTTGATGTTTTTTCTTATTATTATTATCACAGTGCATAACAGGTTCCGTTATTACCCGATAAATCTGCATGTTTCACTTGGAATGTTGTCCGGTCGTCCTGTGGTCAGTGCAGAGCAGATCTAAACACTGTGAGTAGCAGAGAAGTGCTCAGCTGAACAAACCTCTGCAGAAGATCGAGAGAGAGAGAGATAGTTCATATTCATAATTCGCCAAGGAGGTGATCATCACTAAAACAGCCTTGCGATTTCAGTTTGTTGTAGATTTGTATGTATTTATTTATTTTGGAGACACTGTCATGTTGTTCTCGAGACTGAGTGTTTTCTAAATCTAGTAGCTATAGGCCTATTTCCGTATCTTTGTTCAAAATCATCTGGAGGAGTATTTTCATATTGCTATAAATAAATAGTTTATTATTGCGTTGTCACGCGCAACTCATTATGAATGCATCTCTAAATAACAGGCTAATAATAATAATAATAATAACAGCCTATATTTATTTACAGTAAAGTATAGCTGTCACTACTAAGACCAGCTGCATAGTTGTAAACAATTATAATAACATCCACAAGTCAAACAATTATTCACAGGCTTCTTTAAAGCCTTCTATATGCTGCAGACGATTTCACTATAAAAAAAATGCTGGGGTTGTTTCAACCCAACTTTGGGTCAAATATGGACTAACCCAACCGTTGGGTTGAATTTTTACATTAATTTTATTTGACCTAAAAGTTGGGTTAGTCCAATTTTGACCCAAAGTTGGGTTGAAACAACCCCAGCATTTTTTACAGTGAACCCATCAAATGGGTTTTGTTGGTACATAAATGTATTTAGGTTGATTCAGTGATGCTAAATAATATCTTTGACTTGAATAAAATTGAATAAAACCCGTTAATTGGTATTGTTATTTTTTATACATTTTTTTTCAGTGCATGGGCTTCCTTAAAATATTATTCTATTGTACTGTTTATAATAATTATTTATCCGTTTGTCAAATGAGTCAGTCAGATGTGTCTGAATGTGTGTGCGAGCATCATTGTCTAAATGAACCTGATAAGCATCTGAAGCATCGAGGAGTTTAAACCTTCATTAAGAGGAAAATGAGAATGATTTAGTTGTGTGCTCTGGCAGTCAGTGACCGATGGACTATTATTATAACTGTGATTCCACTCTTTATCGCGCTCGTAGGTGTCAAAGCAATGCATTAAAATAAATAAATAAAACACATGATCCATTTATTTGAATGAATTAAACTGTTAGACTAACCTATATCAAATAAGGTAAGATAATGTCCATTTCTTAAAAATATCGAGGACACCTATATTACATGTTCTCCCATTTAAATAATTCTCGCGAACTGTCATTATAGAAATGCACAATTTTCTATTATTGAAATATATTCACCTGCAAACTAACGAAACAAATCTTTAGGTCTTTGTCCATGATGCTGTTTTTAATTGGGAGGATTATTTAAATGGATAGTTATTCACGAGAGTATGGCGACTAATGAACCAAAACTAAAGCAACAGATAGATGAAAATACAATTAAACGAAATAAACCGCAGATATGAGTCAATCCATGCCTACAGAAGAAAGAGCGTGCATCATGCTGTCAGATCTCAGCAATTATTATTACTGTTAAATGTTTGTGTAGGAAAATACAGTCTGACTAAATGATTTCTCCGTAAATTACAATAATGACAATAATAATAATAAAGTAGGCTATTCATTGAAAATAGGTCAGATGCTAAGGCCAAAAACAAGGTTATAAATATGCCGATGTTTTTATTATTTTATTTTTTATATAGCCTATTTTTTTCCAAAGCTACACCAGTAAAAACATTAACCTTCGGTTTCTGTTTATAAAATAAAAATATAAATTGTCTGCAGTGTGCAAATAATTAGATAAAGCTGGTGGCTGACTCTATGTCGTAAACATTTAGAAATGGCGCTTTTCTGAATCTAATCATTTTAGTTGAAGGGCCTCAGATGATTGTAAGGCGGCTCTCAGGCGGCTTTATTCTCACCAAGTCCCGCACAGAACAATCAGACTGAAAGTGAGATGTTTTCTGACTGACAATGAAACAAGGGTCCTGGACAGTCACTGAGCATAATAACGTGTTCATGAACCTCGAATTCAAAGGAGTTTTCCTCTGAACACACTGCTGGGTTTGGGTTTGCTGGTTCTGACATGTCGCAGGATTCAAAGAAACTGCTCACTCAACAAACTGAATTGGCAATGACGAATAAAGTCAGCCTCTTTTTAATGTTAACAATTAGCTAAGTCCTGACATTGCTTCAATGACTGTTCTTAAACCGCACGAGAATAACAGTAATTGGACAAAATATTTTATTTTTAGCTAACAGCCTCTTAATGTTCATGGCGCATGCAGCATGAGTCCAAAAACAGTGTTTCCGATATTAGCCGAAGCTGGACTGAAGGAAGAAGTGTGTGTGAGAAATGATAGTCTCTGTGGGTGGGACTGCCAGTGGACACGGGGGAGAGGAGAGAGGAGGTGGGTCCTCTTCAGGAATATACCTGCAGTCGTCTGGAGGACAGTACTGCGCGAGATCGCTGGCTGGGCACGGGTTTATTCATTAGAAAAGCGCTTTGTAAATACACCGACGCTTGCGTCGCAGCGCTGGAGAGTGTTTGTAACACGCATGATTGTTTTAAAGGTTGAATGAATTTGGACATGGCCTCATCTTTTCCTCTGCCGAGAAGCAACAGCACCAGAGAAACGTTAGAGAACTCGAGCAGCGAATCTTCAGATAATGAAACAGCAGGTAAACGACATGTATTTACATACCCCTCCATAGAATAAAACATACAACATTAACATCCCGAAATATATGCAAGCAAGCCTATTTAACTAAAAGCATGAGTTTACATGTTAAGAATATTGTCTCTTGCCATATCTGCTATGCCTGCGATTTTTGTTTTAGTACATAGAAATAACTTATTTATTTGCTTAGCTGTTTTTAGATTAACTTATCAGAAGCAGTGTAGCGCTTGTTGAACGTTGGAAGCTTGTTGCTTTGCAGTAGTAAAAACTAAATATAAATTCACGTTTAGTCTGTATTATCAACGCATCTGTTGCTTTCTCAATATAATTTCAACTGCTGGACATAGCCTGTTTTGATCCTACATTCCCTAAAGAGATCGATAACCGCTACCAGACCTGTTTCTAGAAATGATATTAGAATTAAATGCGTGTTTATTAGCTGGAGGAAGCTGTTGCATAAACTGCTAATCTTTATATGAAAGTAGTCGAGATGCGTAAACAATGAACTAGGCCTGAGTTTAAAACACGGCCGACAGTTCTTTCCATTGGATAGGCCTTTAACTTCTATGTTGGATATTTAAAATAATACAGCCGTGAGCATTGTATGCAAATAGTTCCCGTTTGAGAAACATGTTTTAATAAGACATGTTTGCATATTTATGTATTGACGAGCAGCACGTCAGTCTGAACACGAAGCGTGATTCCGTTTTGTCCGACTCTCGTTTTGAGTCCGATTCCTTCCAAATCTCTGGCAAAAATAGATGCGACCGAGCACCACATATCACCTCAAAATTATTCTCCCCAGAAAAGGAGAGGTCTGTCGAGCAGAGAAGTGACGATGGGAATGCCGAAGATTCCAAGAAAAAGAAACAGAGACGTCAGAGGACTCACTTCACCAGCCAGCAGCTGCAGGAGCTGGAAGCCACCTTCCAGAGGAACCGGTACCCGGACATGAGCACCCGAGAGGAGATCGCCGTGTGGACCAACCTCACGGAGGCCCGGGTCCGGGTACGACATCACTACACACATTTGCGTTAGCGAAACATTTGGTTACACTTTATTTTAAGGTGTCCTTGTTACAATATAATTATACATTTGAGCCTACTGAGTAATATTAATTAACTATATGCACTAGTACATGGTTAGGGTTTGATTTAGGGATACTTGATCATGCATGTAATTATGCATAATTTGTTGTTATAAGAATAGTACGTAATAATTGAATAAATAATGAATGCATTTAGCAGACGATTTTATCCAAAGTGACTTACAGGTTTTTCTGGCTATACTTTTTTTTTACCCGTATGTTAGGGTTAGGGTTGTAACGTGTTACAAGGACACCTTAAAATAAAGTGTTACCTAACATTTTAGCTAAAGAATGATCTTGGATGCGTTTCAGGCCAAGACTCAATTATTTCCGTGGAATATTTACAAGATGAAGCGGATCAAATGTGCATATTAACTAGCAAATTAAAATGACCTATTTAATAAGCTAAATCAAGTTTTATCAGTTATAAAATGTGTGCAATTTGTAAATTGATTTGTTCGTTCAGTGCGTATCCTGTTATGAATTTGAAAACAGAATTCTTTTTTTTTTTTTTAGACAAAGTGTTGCTTCTCATTATTTTTAAATGACTAAAAGCTTTATATACTTCCAGGCCAAAGCAAAAGTATAGTATTGCCTTTTTAGCCATTTTCAGAAATGAAGCAGATCTTTGAAATAATTCCACATTATTCAAAAAACATATTCCGATCATCATTAGTAAAACGTTCGCTAAAGGACTGATGTTTTACTGTTGGTTAAATGTATAGACAAATACATGCACGAGCTTTCTTGATTGGTTTTCACACCCTAAATGTGACCCTGGAGCACGAAACTAGTAATAAGTGTCCATTTTTTTACCCTTATGAATAAATCATCTCTTGATGTGTGGTTTGTTCGGAGGACAATATTTGTCTGAGATACAACTATTTAAAAATCTGGAATCTGAAGGAGCAAAAAAATCTAAATATTGAGAAAATCATCTTAAAGTTAGAAATGCATATTACTAATAAAAAAAATGTGTTTTGATATGTTTATGTTAGGACACTTACACTTAAATATTTTTAAATAAAGATCTTTATTTAATATTCTAATGATTTTTGGCATAAAATAATGTATAATTGTGACTCATTCAATGTATTGTTGTCTATTTCTACAAATATACCTGAGATACTGATGACCGGTTCTGTGCTGCAGGGGTTTGTGGTTAATTATGCTTATAAATATATCTCGCTGATAATGTAAATGATAAACTATTCACATACAAATGTAGCTAATGTGCTCATCTTATTGTAAATATTATATATTTAGCAAATGACCTCTACATCAGGAAAAAAATGTTTTGCATAAGTTTATGACTAGTACTGCTGTGAGTCAACTTTTCTGAGTAACGCGTCCTCTTCCGTAGGTTTGGTTCAAGAATCGGAGGGCGAAATGGAGAAAACGGGAGCGCAACCAGCAAATGGATTTGTGTAAGAACAGTTACCTGCCCCAGTTCAGCGGACTCATGCAGCCCTACGATGACGTGTACCCCGCGTACACCTACAACAACTGGACCAACAAAGGCCTGGCCACAGCCCCGCTGTCCACCAAGAACTTCACCTTCTTCAATTCCATGAGTCCCCTCACGTCCCAGTCCATGTTCTCCTCCCCGACCTCCATCTCCTCCATGAGCATGGCGTCCGGGATGGGACACTCCGCCGTGCCCGGCATGCCGACCACCGGCCTGAACAACATCGGTAACCTGAACGGTATCGGGAGCTCCGCGATCAGTCCGGCCATGAGCTCGTCCGCGTGCCCCTACGGGCCTCCGGGATCTCCGTACAGCGTCTACAGAGACACTTGTAACTCCTTAAGACTGAAATCCAAGCAGCACGCATCTTTCGGATATAGCGGGTTACAGAGTCCCGGCTCCGGTCTGAACGCGTGCCAGTACAACAGCTGACGAGTGAACGGAACCGGGAGAAATCCCCGTGCTGGATTTTACAGCGGAATATGCGGATTGTCTGTGTTTACCTAAACTTGCACAACCATTTAAATCCATTGTTTGGATTCCAACGTTTTGAAGACAAGTCAAACTCATACATTGTACATAAATATAAACGTGGAACAAAGTTGGACGCAGTGCTCCAGTGGGAACAATGGTTTGTCAAATGTGGTAATTGTGCCCCGTGATGAGTCTGTTCGTCGTGTTTGTGCTCAGTGTCACGGACAGTGTCTGTAGTCCTCGTGGATCTCAGAGACAGCCTGGAGTCTTTCCACGTCGTTGTTTCATTGTGTCGATAGATTTACCGCATGCTTTTCTTCCAGTGAAAACAAAATGTTTTGTAAAAATTATATGAATGTAGACTAAATAACAAAGCTATAGCTTTATGTTGTACCCCTGTTGATTGAAATTGTGTTTATGTTAAAGGCAATGTTTAAATAAACCTAAAAAGAAACAATTCCTAAAATGATTTGTCGAAAGGAGCGTGGACTGTAGACAGATTATAAAAAAAAAAAATTTAAACGGACATTGTACATAATCGAAAACTTTTAATTGAAAAATATTCTATCTTTAAACAATCATTCAATCATATATAAATGATTTTTTTCCTATTCGCCGAGCTTAATTTCAATGCATGCAGAATCAATTCAACTCTAGACTCTATTTCCATATATTACACTTGACATCAATCTGTGTCAATGTCTGCTGTTTGACAATGCACTTAATCCTGCCATTGGATTTTTTAATGCTCCAGCACATTCCTTAATTATAAAAGATTTCCAAAGCACGCAATTATATACAAATATACCTTTAGGATGAAAGAGAGAAAGGCAAACTTTAAAATCTATTCCTTATCACGGTTTGCCACATTAAGTGACTGTTTTATCTGCCTGGGTGTATTTAGGTCTAGCTATTTGGATGATACGTAGGAGAAGGTCTGTCGTAACTGATGTTTTCCCTAATGCCACTGATCCATTTCCACTGATAATAATGCCTTTAATTTCCTAAAAGGTCGGCTCAGAGAGGCCAGTGTTAATGGTCACTTCCTCGGTTTGCTAACAGAATGAGCTCGCTGCACAATGTTGACATGCCTCTTCAAGGACGCATTAAAGTCATTCCCCAAACCAAACAAGAGAAAGAAAGAGCACATCACACACCGAGGACAGAAGAGAATCTGATGAAGATAGAGCCAAGCACTTTTCAGTCTTTACACAAACTGACACGCGTGGACTTGTTAAGCGCTGCCACACATATTATAATAATTATTATGAGTATTGTTTATTTATGCGCAGCAGCCTTGAGTAGAAATAACATTGAAAATAACACTTCGAGCGGTTTTTGAATTGTTTCTGACAAAATCTAGTTAGGATTAGATCAGTTGGATTTAAAGAAGATTTTTTTTTAAATTAGATTTAAATAGGCTAGTATATGGAACTCTACATATAAAGCGCACAAAAGAGAAGCACAAAATACATTGTCGGATCTTTGCAAATGTTTATTTTTTTATAGCTACTGTCCTTCTAAAAGAAAGAAGTGGGGGGAAAAGTTTTTGCTTATATCCAGGTCTAATAAATAATCAGTAAATGATCTTCTCTGATCAATCGATCACTGATATGAAGTCAAACCACATTGTGTTGACTGATATTCTAATCGCTTATGATAAGAAGACAATGCACGTCACTTCCGCGTGTTTAATTACTCATTCTAAATCAATCTTCATCAGTCTCTTAGGAAATCCATACTTTGCCACCTTTAGTTTTCCTATCTCCCTCAATTAAAGCTGGGTTAGAGAAGGTTCTCCTTACGACAGAACTAAGAAAAGCGGAGCATTAATAACCATATGCTCTCAGTTAGGCTTATTTTGACATTTCAAAGTGTCGGGCTTCATAAAAAGCTAACAGATGTTTACTTTTAGTGATACTATCTTCATGTAGCTATTGCTTTTGCAGTATTCAAATTACATACAAGTCGTGGAAATGTAATAAAAGCTTATAACAACGTTGACATAAAAACCGATATTTAACATTACCAGTTTTTAAAATTAAAGTATTTGGAGCACCTATTATAATATTATATATTGTATAATATAACAATAACAAACAACATACATTTATGACAATAAAAAGATAATATTTAGCCTGAAATCGCACTTAGCATTTAAATGATTTTTATGTTTAATTATAATCCATCGGTATAAACATCATAAGAGTTTGTATGTTATAAAGTACAGTTATTGCACTTTGTTATGTGAGTAATATTGTGTAATAATTCTGTCACAACAAACACAAAGGTTGTTTGGCAAAGGAAGATGGGACGCTTGATAAGACAGAACAACCATAACACTGACTGAAAAAGCATGTAGTAAAAATAATATATAGCCTACTTTGAATCTCATAATTCACGAGAAGCAATATAAAGAAAGTGATTAATAACAACCCACAAATATCAAATGTTCTGAGAAAAAAAACCTAATAAACATTTAGAAATACAAATATTGATTATTATCGATATATAATAGGCTACAAAATAGGTTGCTGAAGACTTTTTACCTATAAAAAAATAGAAGAAAAAATAGCACAAATCAATTAAAACCCATTGACTCAAATGTGAAAATAAATGTTCAAAACATAAAGACACACAGTTTAAAACCCTTGCAGCACAAAGCCCTGCGAAGACTCCAGGAACTGCTGATGATCATGATTAACAGATCCTGCAAGAGTTTCTTACTCTCACTCTCTCTGACAGAGCTTCATCTGCTGCTTCAGACTGTTCAGATCTAATGAAAGAAACACACTTCATCTGTTCTGCCAGGCGGCTAATTCGAGAAAGACCGTCAAGACTTCATTACATTCTAAATGCTCAATTACATGTGCTTGCAACAGTTGAATTTTAGTGCAATACGAAAATTAGGTGAAGGAGACTTGGGTGGAATCTCGTGGCGGGACTGTCATATATATATATATATCGGGTATAGACCAAGGGTGAATTCTACAATACTTCCTCTGGGGATTAAAAAATAAAGATCACATTACTGTGTTCCTGTGCGTATTTGTAAGTAATGAGCAATAAATACTAATTGGATTACCTGTAATATAATAATAATAATAATAATGATAATAATAATTAAAGAAAAAAAAAGAGTAATACATTTTTATTACACTTTATTTTAAGGTTTCCGTTTTACAGTGCAATTGTAAATTGCATAATTTTTTGTACTAATGTTAAGTACATGTACAATGTATAACAAGGACTATACTTAAAGAGTTACCCATTTTTTCCCCTAATTGAAATATTTTTTGTAATTAACGTATGATGTGGGCATTGATAGGTAAAGTGTTAATCCAATTATGTATTTAAAAAAAACTTACAAAACTTAAAAGGGATCCTTAAAACACAGGTATAGTGATAAACAATATTTAAACCCGTGGAATAAATATAATACAAACTGATTTAGTTTCGCCACACTAGCCGAGGATGAACAACTCAATGCAGATGGATTGTGTCACGTTTAGCAGCTGTTATTGCTGATTCTGCCCTCTTCAGTCAGTTTCACAGATTAAGAAACATATAGATAGATCACGCACTAAAAGACAGACTTAAGGTTTTCTTTTCCGATTCCCAGTTAAATTAAAAACAATATACTATTGTAATGGACTGAAGTGATGTAATTTATGGAAGAACTTTACCTGTAAACCTAAATCCAGCAGCTTCAGTAGTGTATTTAGTTGAGTGGAAACGGTCTTAGAAAAGATAGTTCACCCAAAAATTAAATTTCCAATCAAATCAAATTTCCATCAAGTTCCAATCATGTATGAGTTTCTTTCTTCTGCTGAACACAGAAGATATTCTGAAGAATGTGAGTAACCAAACAGTTAATGGTAGCCACTGACTGACACTGACACAGTATTTTATTTCCATACGATGGAAGTCAACTGTTTGGTTACTCGCATTCTTCATAATATCTTCTTCTGTGTTCAGCAGGACCCCCTGCAGTAAAGGGTTCTGGCATCAAACTCCAGAAAAGTTATTACTCTACCTCCATAACTGAGGTTTCTATGCCGCGTTTCCCAAAAGCGTTTTTAGATAACACTGGTCATTAGTTCCATTGAACTCTGTTGGTAATGACAGAACTTGCGACCATAGTTGTGTTTGGGAAATGCACCCCTGGCTGTCAGTGGAGGATGATGACTCTTGCAGCCAGAGGGTTAAGTTACAGCATCTACCAGCAGGTTATCATTACTGTTACTGGATCGTGCCAAACTTGAACTTTTGGCTGGAACAGGAATAGGATGACAGGATCATTGAGTGACTGGATCTGTGGCAGGCTTTAATATTACAGAATGGCTAAAACAGGAAGGAGTTACTGAAGGTTACACCTCCTGGCTTGACCACACAAATCTTCTGAATAAAAATGAGAAACTGAATAAAGCTAAGGTGTCATCTAAGGTGTCAATGGAGGACACTGCCAGGCCAAACCAGCAAGGGTATAGAAACATTTATAAAAGTCCTTTCAGGTCTTTTAAGAGGTAAAATGTCTGCTATAGGAGCTGTTTTAGAGGACAGCTGGGATCACGCTTTGGCCCCTCTAACAATATTTGAGAAACAAGATAATATTTCACATTGAATTTGTAGGGCTGAAGGGAGCGAGACTGTAATTTGTGCATTGGAGTCCTTCATGCATTCCAGTCACTGTAGTTGACAAAAAGTCTCCCCAGAAGGAAGAAATGGAGGGAATCCAGGGCCCATGTTCTAGCCAAACCCTTCTTCTAGAGTATCACGGCTCTCAGGGAAATCCGGCTCAGGAAAGCCATTGATATGCAATTCCCTTCTACTGACTCCAGAGGCATCTGTCTGCAGGAGGAACGGTTGCTGGAAGAGTCTCCACTCTCCATTCAAAAGAGCTCCATCCTTTCGGGGACTAACATGATGAAACTACATAAATGTTTTAATGACATCTATGTCCAGTTTATCTGTAATCACATTTATCAGATGTGCGGTGATGCGAAGGCTTGTTTGGAGGGATGGGTTTACCTCAGCACCCGATTAGTAAATCCATGTTTCTTCTGAGTCAACTCAACTGCTCTGCCGGATCTCCTTGAGGTTAAACATCCAGCACTTGTTGTGTGCAGCTAGTTTAGAAGTGCTGTCCTGTTGGAGCATACTCCTTACCAATGGCACAAAGAGTTGGCTCGGCCCCGAGGTGGACTTCTTTCAGCAAGTTAATATAGCAGTTTTGCGCTTTCTTACCCTGCTCTGGGAATGAGATCTTGCAGTTGAAGCTGCCAGTCTTTCACAATACTATGTAGCGTCTATGTCAACAAATCAAGTTTCTTGGCAGTTTCTTGGATTTTCTTTTTTTTCTGAAGCTAGTAGACAGTGCAGTGTGCCAAAATTGGAACAAGTTTAAAAACACCTATAGACTGCCAATGGCAATTATGTTGTGTTTAACGATCAAAATTTTCCTGAAGGTCAAAATCACCTTGTTTAAATATTTTCATTATTGAATTTCACTTTGAATACACTGGGACCTGGACAGTGGTGTTGAATTTCTTTAATTTGTGCAAACTTTCTAGTAGATTGGTGGATTCTAAACTCTTTAGAAAATAGATTTGAAACCATTTCTACTCTGGTAAATATCAACTTTTCTTCAGAGTTTGACTGGGGCATGGTAAACCCTCAGAGACCTGTGTGAAACTCTCTTCAAATATATGGACGCTCTGGGGACCAAGCCAGTATCTTATTGGAGGGCCTGGACCACAGTTTGTTTATCACACAGGCCTACAGGTGACACCAGTGCGGTTCGAGATGACATGAGGAGACCTCGTCATCTTGATTCGCAGATATTTGAGTTCTCTGGCTAGTGCCCAAACACCATAACATTTGACTTCCAGCAGCAGGCAAGAAACACTATTCTTGCCAGCAATACCAGACTACAGTTCCTGAAGATGTTATTTTCTACTGCTAACTCAACCTAGCTCTGTTTTAACACAACGTCCAAGGTTTGTGGAAAGAGTTGGTGCAGTACCCTTTAGTAAAGAGTGAGTTTATTAGATTGGCCATTGGTAATGCAACAAAGCAATTTAAAGCAGATGAGGAGCGAAGCAGTGAGCGACTAATAATAAGAGCACTAAAAATGATCTGCTGGCTGATACAAGTGGCCTGCTAGAAACCAACAGCTCTGTTGACCTATGATCTCCTGCGAATAATGCAGCTTAATAGACCCATTTTATACCTACAGCTTTTCAGAGGTGAAATCATTATAGATGAGTAAACTATGATTATGATAGCAATCAACCAGTGGAAAAAAGTACTGTAGAGTCTACTATAGAAGTTTTACCGAACAAAAAAATCAAGTGAATAAGATATTTGACTGTGTTTGTGGATGTGGAGTCATTCCCTGGATAAACAACAACAACAACAAAAAAGTCATTAATACAGTGCTGGTAAGTGTGGAAATCACTTGCGATACTCACATGGTATAGAAACGATCAATCATTGCATAAAACTATGTTACGGATGTTTTACCAAATACTGAAAATAAATGCACAAAATGAACTTAAAAGTGAGGGAATATAATGCTTGTCGTAATTGAATTTTTAATAAAAGGGACCGTAAGAGACACTTATGGTCTCAACAGAGGATGTAGAAGAAGATTGCAATTGCATCTGTTCCTCACAAAATCACATGCAAACCAGATATTCATATTACAGCACACAAATAAAATACTTTTGATGATAATTTTATGGTGCATTTGGTACGTATTTTATATACATTTTTAAAGCCAAAGCACTTTCATATAATTGATGCACAGCAAACAAAATAAACATTGCATGATAATTATTTACAGAAATAGTATTCCTTTCATAATTTTAAAATGTAGTCTTGTTTAAAATTATGTAATCTCTGTCGGCTCACTGAGGTGCACACCATGTCTATCTGAAACATACTGTATGCTCTTTTTTGTCCTAAGAAATTATGAAAATGTGTTGTCATTATGTGTAGCACAAGTAAAGTGGTACAGTCAAAATGTTGCATGCTTATAAACTGACTAAAATGAAAATATAGGTCTGTCATTACAAATGAAAAGCATGGAGTTCGGTACACAAATCATTATGAAATTAATCTCATTAAACCATTAAAACTAATGGTTTAATGATCTACAGCCAAATATAGAGAGCTTTGGTTATAACTAAGTGGATATTTCATTACTGCAATATTAATTTCTCGCGAGAAAAGTGGAAAACGTTGTTCAGAAACATATTTACACACAAACCGACCACAATTTTCAGACGCCATCTTTATTTTTTGGCTTAACTCTCACAGAATGGAACGCACAGGATTGTGGGATATCGAAGGCAGCGAAGGATACATCTATGCTGCCTTCAAAAATCGGCCGGATGAAGGCATCTCAGGAGACAGGAAATGAAGCTGACATTGATTTCGGACGTGCCTTGATGCCTTCCTACCTTGGAATGCGACCTCCGAAGGCAGCATTTTTCAGTTTTCGGATGCAGCCTTGGTTTGTTTTATTTTTGCCAATAAAAGCCCATTCTCCTGCATCAGTGAGTCCTCGCCTCATTCCTTCAGCCCCTACCCTGACAATATTAGTAAATCACAAAACATATTGTGAACATAAAAAAAATGTAAAATTAATTTTATTTTGCAGTGTGTTGATTAAAACAGCTCTAATAAAAAAAATATCCATGTGTTGTCGGTTTTTTTTATTTTAGCCTAGCAATATACTAACGTCAAACTCTTGTAAGAGTATGAACTGGGAGCTTATTTGTGTGTCTGCCTTCCTAGAGCACATCAGCTCATTTACGTTTAGTAACTGCCTATGTAGAGAGCGGTCAGCTAATTCCTAGTGATGTGACATTTGAGCTTGTGTCGAGAATAAAGGGGCGTGCCAGATGAAGCTTCAATTTTAAGCTTGTGTTGTTTACATAGAAATCACGTGACCAATGACAAACAGAAGCTACCCTTTCTGTCCAGTCACGTGCGAGACTCACTTTGCATGTCGGAATGTTCGATCCAGATCTTCTTTACGAGTAAGTTTTAATTCAGACTTATTCGATTACATTTTAGATGTCCAGTCATACAAGTATTAAGAAGAATACAAATTATTTCAGGAAAATTTAATATTTTTTCATGTGCAATTCATATGTGTACATTATTCTTCTATTTCATCATATTGCTATTCATACTGATATTAAAATTTACAGTTTAATGGGTAAATTAATATACCAGAGACAGAAATTCAACAAACTGTTAGTCTTTTATTTGTGCACGTAACTTGAATCGATCTGTGGAATGTGTGGTGGATGCTTCATCCTACAGAGCGTTTTTCACAGGCTTTAGGCTGCTAATATTGTTTATTATATTGTTCAACACACTCAACGATTTTAATCTTTTCCTGAAAGTCTTCAGTAGTTCACGAGGCTTCATTTGGTCATCACTTCTACTTCCTATTGTCCAACAGCGCCCTGTGAAGGGGACTTAAGTGCTCATCCTAAAGCGCAGGGAGTGTACACGTTTAGTCTGAAGGGCAGCATAGTGAATAAGTGTCCATCGATACAGAAGTAAAGAGGGAAAAATTGTATCAGATATTTAATGAATATGAAATGTATCTACTAACAGTATTCCAACATCTGTTTGATATGCATTTACCAGAATCATGTAGATCCAAATAAAATAAAAATTTTTTTGAAACATACATGTGTGAATTAACAAATGAACTAGTTCTCTTATTGAGAAAATACAAAAGATTTTAAATATTGAAATGAATGTACGTTCAGTAAGGAAGAGCCTCTAAAGGGACAGAGCCACCTTATCAATGAACTTGGCCAGTCGAATGTCCTTCTTGGACAGTCCTCCACAGTCATGTGTCGATAAAGTGATCTGGACCTGAAAAACAGCCAGAAACTTAGTCATGCTCAACAGCTAGCTTTTGATATATCCACACCTTTACAGATCACTATAGGTGTTCCTCAGGGCTCTGTATTGGGGCCTCTACTTATTTCACTCATGTTATTGTTATTATTATAAATGCTAGGTTTCATGTTTATGCTGATGTCACAGTGATGTCTTCTATCCGTGTGTTGGGCGACTGCAGTAGTGAGCACTGAGAACAGCCCAAGCTTGTCCTGTCCTGCAATTACTTTAATAAAGACGTCAGCCTACCGCACAGTAAGCTGATTTACGAAACCACTACTGCTTATTTCACAAAGAAAATTTCCACTACAGATCGTCAGGATTATTTCCCAGCGCTCACTCCAGTTTTCTCACTTGAACTGACATGAAATGTGAGCTAGTGCACTACATAGTGTGATTGTTTGCCGTGCAAATGTGACACTTTCAAAGGCCTGATGTGTGTGGCCTCTCGTGTACTTCAAACACAGTCTATTCATGTTAAACATTTGGAAAAACTTTATAAACTGCTGCTCAAGAGTGAGAAATATGTGGCTCTGTTTGAAGTTATTACCTTGTTATAAACATTGAACCACTCTGGATGATGGTTCATCTTCTCTGCTTGCAGAGCCACTCGACACATGAAGCCGAACGCCTGAGGAGAAGAAAACAGACGCAGCAATGGAAGATCACAGGACTCTCTCAACTCATCTTGCACACAGATTAAAAACCACAATTTTACACCAGACAGGTTCTCCTCAATTATTAGTTGATCAACACCAAATAAGGACGAACTCTGGTGTGGCGTTCAAAAATGACATTTATTTATTTATTTATATTTTTAATGAATATCTTTAGGGTTATATTTTATGGTACTGAAGTATGGATAATTTATTTATTAACTGTTACCAATTTTTGAGGATAGACTTGAAATTGAAATTTAGAACTACAACTGTCATAAATCTTGAGTGAGCATGGCATTAAGTTTGGTCTCTTTTAAAGGAAACACTTGGGAGATTTTTGCTTAAGTGAAAAAAGAGAGAAAATAAGTGTTTGAAGCTAAAAAAGATATAGATGTTATTTTGTTCCAAAACATGTTTTACTCTAAAACTGCTTGAAAATCAAAGCCATAAATTTAAACAAGTTGTGTTTCCACCTCAAAAACATTGAGCTTTCATTTTCCACTAGATGAAAATCACTTGCCATTCCTTTCCATTGTGGTCATTTTTAACAAAGAGAGAGAGTGTGTGTGTGTGTGTGTGTGTGTGTGTGTGTGTGTGTGTGTTCACATAGCAAATGCCAAATCTTTTACCATGTTTCGTACCATTCCGATAAAGTAATAGTAATAATAAATCAAAAATTGGGGTCGAAATTGACTGAACAGCACCAGAGGGTTAAAAAGCTGAACAGTATATTAACTGTGAATACCAATTTTTAAAGGCATATATTTGTAATAACTTAACAAGGCATACATAGTTAAATGCAATAACCCACTGTATATACTGAACAGAGGAATGGGTGGCAGCTTTGGCACAAGGAATAGAGATGCTCTGTAGAGTCCAGTGCAACAATTGTTTCAGAGGAAGTCTCAATCTAAATAGCGTGAGTATGTGAGCTCAGATGTTTAGCTGAGCTGAGATTGGAGGAGGACAGAGTTACTGCATCCTCCAATCAGAGGTGAGATCTCGCTCAAGCCAAACCGCCTGTGACAAAAACACACTGGCTATTTCAGAGCAATTTCCCAATGCAATCTCAATTAAGCCTTTAAATACTTCCTTCGCTAATTAAGTCAACTGAACCGCCATTGTACACAAGCCTTCGCAGACAAATCTGTGGGCTTGGCCAAACGCGCTCATAATGAAACAGGAGTAGTTTAAAAAAAGAGGAGGAGGTAATTACGAGTGTCGTATATTGTAAGCAATTTGGGGAACACATGATGTAACACAATTGGCTATTTTATCAAACCGGCTATCAAGCAAACCGTCCTGTTAACCATTTAAAGTGATTGACAAAATCCTGCAACTCGACTCCATCTGCAATTTAAGCACATGGTCTGCTTCTGCTCAGCTTTCATTAGGAATATTGGCCATTATTCAATCGCAGGGCATGTTAACGTGCGCCAAAACATTTCCTTTTTGACGTTTGGTTTCTGGCAGGCAAAAAAAACAAGTTAAAATAAGCTTTGATTACTGAGCTGGTCCGATTTGATCTGACTCGAGCTCACGCTTCAAACCGAGCTCTGAGCACTGAATCACAAACACAAACAGCATTTTACAATCTAGTGTTGTTAAACATTAGATACACATGCGGCAGACTAAAAGGCCCTAGAGAGGTCAAGGACAGAGGTTCTGGGGTCTTTCATTTGCTCTGTATTGTGCAGCGACGCCTCGCTCTGTCAGGAGCATGTAATTAGTCTTGACATGTTACAGGCCCTCATCTCCAATAATCAGAACCACCACCGCACGTTACCCCGCACACCACTTTAGGGGCATTTTCTGTTATTACGGCATGATTGTCATAAAGCACTGATGAGCGCATGTGGACGTTCCCTGCTGCGCTTCCAAACACATGTGCTGCTGCCGGATTGGGCTCAGTGGCCTAAACGCACACAGACCGGGCGAACGCCTTGCATCGGACGCTTCAGAACATAAATGAGTGTGATTACGTCTCCTCTCAGGGGCTACGGCCCTCCTGATGCCCACAGCTGCCAATCGGCTTCATATAATGCTCTCCCAAATGTGCAGAAAGTCTTTGGAGAAAGGTAATA
The DNA here is from genome assembly GCF_963082965.1 of Carassius carassius. Classification (NCBI taxonomy): domain Eukaryota; kingdom Metazoa; phylum Chordata; class Actinopteri; order Cypriniformes; family Cyprinidae; genus Carassius; species Carassius carassius. The sequence continues at coordinate 29,922,871 of NC_081790.1, forward strand.
ATACGGCATTGACATGCAACATAGTTTGACCATTTAAATCGCAGAGTTTGAGCATTTATTCCACATCAATGGCTCTCTGTTGGTTTTGTTAGAGGACTCAAATTTTACTGTGGACACCAAAATCTCAGGAAGGTCTAAAGGGTTTGTCGTCTTTTAAAAAAAACTGATGCATCTATTGATTTTGATCAGAACTCAAGTGCTCTGAGACAACAGACTCTGTTAGAGGACATTCCCTGAACAGACTTTCTGAAAATGTAACACTTTTTTTTAAGAGCAAATTTAAGTGATAAATTGAATGGAACACAATATGGCCTCTGAATGCAAATGTCTTGAATTAAGTTTAAAAAACACAACTTCTAAAATATCTTTATTATTTTTTAATTAATTAAAAAAAGAGGGAAAAAAGGTTAAATAGCTCTAGTCACAAATTCTAGATTATGGAAATAACTTCCGATCGCACTGCAAAACAAGTGATGTAATCTAAGGATTATTCACTGCAGAAACAAAATGGCATAGAAACTCATAAAAGTTAAGTTAGTTTATGATTAAAAGAACACATATCTGGTAAGGGATAATCAGCCTAATTGATGTTTTCATTTAACACTGAAAGATGTTTGTTCTTCAAACAAAAAACAAACAAAAAACTCACTTAATTTTGATACATTTTTCAGAAAACAAGACTCTGTGTATTCATTTTACACATACAGTAAATATATCTTGATCTACAGATTGTACTGGAAAACAAGACAAAAATACTGAAGATGATACTGATTTTTTTTGCAGTGCATGCAACATTTAATGCCATTACTTTGTCTAAAGTCCAGGACGATGATGGACGCCGAGAACCAAACACACGCAGAAGAGAGAAAGAGAACGACTGAGATGTGCAAATGGAAAACAGTGAGGTCACTATTACAAGGAGAGGCAAACAAAGTGAACAAAAGACAGCGTGAAAGAGAAACAGAGGGACTGATAGGATAGTTAGTGGTTTTCTGAGGCACATGAAACATTTTAACCAATCTGATTGTTTGTGAAAGAAATAATTTTGATCAAAACCTCAACAGCTGCCAAGAACAGCTCTGCTGTGCCTCACGGTAATACAGACTGACATGAGGAGAAGGAGAGAGAGAGAGAAAGAGAGAGAGACAGAGAGAGAGAGAGAGAGAGAGAGAGAGACCTGAGGCTTAAAAACACTGAGATGTGTTTCTGGGGTCAGTGTGGTTCTGGAATTTGGAATTTGATAACCAGATAAATGTTGTTTTCTCTACATATAAGATAAATTTTAAAGTACAAAACCTTGTTTGAATAATATAAAATGCTGATTTTAAATCATCCAGAGCTTGTTGTCGTCTGCATAAAAGTGGAACCTTGGATTTTCAATATTAACATCTAGACAATGTATATATATAATAAATAATAATGGCCCCAATACAGATCCTTGGGGGACTCCCATACCCACTTACATTAAGTCTGATTTGATGAATTCTTCCCTTTAAATAAACACTTAACCACAAGACTACATTGTCTGATAAACCAACACTTCTAAGCCTATCTAACATAATCTCATGCTCCACTGTATCAGATGCTTTAGTTAAATCAATTGAAAGACACGCACAGTGGTGTTTTCCATCTAGGGACTCCACAAGGTCATTTAGAACAGCCTTAATGATGCTGTTTTTTTTTTTAATGAAATCCTGATTGGTTGATAGACAAAAGTTTATGAGTGTGTAAATACAACAATACATTTGTTATGAAGCTGTTTAACAGCTGTTCAACCAATCAGGATTTAAGTTGGTTTGTCTGGCCTTGCAGCATCCCGCTCAGTGGCGGACTGGGACAGTAAATCAGGCCAAGAATTTGACTCCACCCAAGGCCACCTCTGTTGCTGCAGTCACCACCCAATTCATGTGTCCACCAGACTGATAAACTCTTTGGCTCTTTCAGTTGTTTGAATTGGGTGATACTTAAAAAATAAATCAAAATGCTTAGACTGTGGACGGGCAAAATAATCAAATGGAGTATCAAGGCATTTACTGTCTCTATCATCTTTCCCTTAATCCCCCTCTCTCTCACTCGGCACATTGAGTTTATATGCAATATGAAATAAGCACTTTCAATAATCTATATTAATTATGCAGCCATCAATTGTATGTCTCAATGATCACAGTCCTACTACTGATGACCTTATAAATCATAAAAGCACATATTTTTCTAAGAGTATAGCCAGCATGTTTAGTTTTGCTTATAGCTTAAACTTTACCTGAAGGTTCCTGCACTGACTCAAAAGCTGAACTGTCCACCCTCTCTTGTTCAACAGCAGGAGCACTAACAGCACTAGTGCTACTGCTGCTTCCTTCATCACCTTCAAAATAAATAAATAAGCATTGTAGACTAGGCTACATATTGTAGGCTAGAAATGGAAAAATCAAAATGTCTGGTCAATTTTGGCACTAAAAAAATGCTGTATCCCATATGTAAAACAGTGTGCTAGTTTGAACTTCTATCATTATATACATTTGTAATATTATTATTTTTTGAATAGATTTTATCTATTGTAAGTCGCTTTGAATGAAAGTGTCTGTCTGCCAAATGATATTAGGGTGGAACAGTTCAACATTTTCACAGTTCGGTTTGTTTCACGGTTTTAGAGTCACGGTTTCGGTACCGTTGTATGTGCTATGTTTATGGAAAAACTATACTATACTAAATATATATTTGATTATATTATTAAGAATATTCTAACTACAAGCAACAGCACAAATAAATACAATAGACTAAAGATACAAATAAAATAAACTGACTTTCAGGTTTTTTTAGGTAGGTCTTGCATTAGTTTTTAGATACAGAAATTGAATAAAGTAATCAGAATGAGCTTTATTGCCAGGTATGTTTACACATACGAGGAATTTGTTTTCGTGATGGAAGCTCCACAGTACAACAGAATGACAGCGACAGAACATAAAACACATAATAATAGAATAAAAAATACAAGTAGGTAAGGAATGACAATGTAAAACAGCATTGCATTTTGGACTATAACTTATTAAAGATTATTCTTTATTAAAGTTACAAAAGCTTTTTAAACAAGAGCAGTGAGTGATTTCTTTGTTGTTGTTGTTCGATTAATATAAAGACTGTCACTTTAAAATAATGCACTGATCCAGTGTTGGTATTAGTACTGAACAAGAGTGAATGATGACCGTCAGGCCACCGGGAAATGTCCCGGTGCTCCCGATGGCCAGTCCGCCCCTGATCCCGCTCATGAATGAGGTCTGACAATGCAGTTGAGATCCACGGTTTATCCCAACATTTAACTCTATTTTTTTTAAATAAGTGCATACTTGTCAATTATAATAAAAAAAAATGTCATAAAATCTTTCCAAGCACTTTCAATATCTGGGATTAATGTAATATTGTCCCAGTCAAATTGAGCGAGGACCTTGTATATTAAAGTGTTTCATGCAGCACTTGGTGATAATTTGTGGTTCCTGCTTGAATAATTTGATATCTCTAGCAACAGCAACAACACAATGGTCACTAATATAATTTATAAACACGGAAGCTAGAGAACTACTTAAGCAGTAAATCAGCATATCAGAATGTTTTTTGAAGATCATGTGACACTGAAGACTGGAGTAATGATGCTGAAAATACAGCTGCACATCACAGAATAAATTACAGTTTAACAGAGATTCACACAAAAAACAGCTGATTTATATTCTAATAATATTTCACATTTTTTTACTGTATTTTGGATCAAATAAATGAAGCCTCTGTGAGCAGAAGAACAGTTATAAAAGTATTGTTTTTTTGTCTTCACTCAGCCATCAAAGCACACGCTCCTCAACAAGGGTTTGGGAAAAAGTGCTTGGGTTACACCTGCAACTAAGTGTGAGTGAGGTTTGAGCTCAGCACAAGTGTGCTGAGACAGTCGTGTCAGTAGTTTAGCTAAGCGGAGACAGTTTAGGTGTGTAGACACAGGGGTGTTAGTAGTTTAGCTGAGCGGAGACAGTATAGGTGTGTGGAGACAGTGGTGTTAGTAGTTTAGCTGAGCGGAGACAGTATAGGTGTGTGGAGATAGTGGTGTCAGTAGTTTAGCTGAGCGGAGACAGTTTAGGTGTGTGGAGACAGTGGTGTTAGTAGTTTAGCTGAGCGGAGACAGTTTAGGTGTGTGGAGACAGTGGTGTTAGTAGTTTAGCTGAGCGGAGACAGTTTAGGTGTGTGGACACAGGGGTGTTAGTAGTTTAGCTGAGCGGAGACAGTATAGGTGTGTGGAGACAGTGGTGTTAGTAGTTTAGCTGAGCGGAGACAGTTTAGGTGTGTGGAGACAGTTTAGGTGTGTGGACACAGGGGTGTTAGTAGTTTAGCTGAGCGGAGACAGTTTAGGTGTGTGGAGACAGTGGTGTTAGTAGTTTAGCTGAACGGAGACATTTTAGGTGTGTGGAGACAGTGGTGTTAGTAGTTTAGCTGAACGGAGACAGTATAGGTGTGTGGAGACAGTGGTGTCAGTAGTTTAGGTGTGCGGAGACAGTTTAGGTGTGCTGAGACAGTCGTGTCAGTAGTTTAGGTGTGCGGAGACAGTTTAGGTGTGTGGAGACAGTGGTGTTAGTAGTTTAGCTGAGCGGAGACAGTATAGGTGTGTGGAGACAGTGGTGTTAGTAGTTTAGCTGAGCGGAGACAGTTTAGGTGTGTGGAGACAGTTTAGGTGTGTGGACACAGGGGTGTTAGTAGTTTAGCTGAGCGCAGACAGTTTATGTGTGTGGAGACAGTGGTGTTAGTAGTTTAGCTGAGCGGAGACATTTTAGGTGTGTGGAGACCGTGGTGTTAGTAGTTTAGCTGAACGGAGACAGTATAGGTGTGTGGAGACAGTGGTGTCAGTAGTTTAGGTGTGCGGAGACAGTTTAGGTGTGCTGAGACAGTCGTGTCAGTAGTTTAGGTGTGCGGAGACAGTTTAGGTGTGTGGAGACAGTGGTGTTAGTAGTTTAGCTGAGCGGAGACAGTATAGGTGTGTGGAGACAGTGGTGTTAGTAGTTTAGCTCAGTGGAGACAGTATAGGTGTGTGGAGACAGTGGTGTTAGTAGTTTAGCTCAGTGGAGACAGTATAGGTGTGTGGACACAGGGGTGTTAGTAGTTTAGCTGAGCGGAGACAGTTTAGGTGTGTGGACACAGGGGTGTTAGTAGTTTAGCTGAGCGGAGACAGTTTAGGTGTGTGGAGACAGTGGTGTTAGTAGTTTAGCTCAGTGGAGACAGTATAGGTGTGTGGAGACAGTGGTGTTAGTAGTTTAGCTCAGTGGAGACAGTATAGGTGTGTGGAGACAGTGGTGTCAGTAGTTTAGCTCAGCGGAGACAGTTTAGGTGTGTGGAGACAGTAGTGTTAGTAGTTTAGCTCAGTGGAGCCAGTATAGGTGTGTGGAGACAGTGGTGTTAGTAGTTTAGCTGAGCGGAGACAGTTTAGGTGTGTGGACACAGGGGTGTTAGTAGTTTAGCTGAGCGGAGACAGTATAGGTGTGTGGAGACAGTTTAGGTGTGCGGAGACAGTAGTGTCAGTAGTTTAGGTGTGCGGAGACAGTATAGGTGTGTGGAGACAGTAGTGTCAGTAGTTTAGGTGTGCGGAGACAGTATAGGTGTGTGGAGACAGTCGTGTTAGTAGTTTAGCTGAGCGGAGACAATTTAGGTGTGTGGAGACAGTGGTGTTAGTAGTTTAGCTGAACGGAGACAGTACAGGTGTGTGGAGACAGTGGTGTCAGTAGTTTAGGTGTGCTGAGACAGTTGTGTCAGTAGTTTAGGTGTGCGGAGACAGTTTAGGTGTGTGGAGACAGTGGTGTTAGTAGTTTAGCTGAGCGGAGACAGTATAGGTGTGTGGAGACAGTGGTGTTAGTAGTTTAGCTCAGTGGCGACAGTATAGGTGTGTGGAGACAGTGGTGTCAGTAGTTTAGCTCAGCAGAGACAGTTTAGGTGTGTGGAGACAGTGGTGTTAGTAGTTTAGCTCAGTGGAGACAGTATAGGTGTGTGGAGACAGTGGTGTTAGTAGTTTAGCTGAGCGGAGACAGTTTAGGTGTGTGGACACAGGGGTGTTAGTAGTTTAGCTGAGCGGAGACAGTATAGGTGTGTGGAGACAGTTTAGGTGTGCGGAGACAGTAGTGTCAGTAGTTTAGGTGTGCGGGGAGACAGTATAGGTGTGTGGAGACAGTAGTGTCAGTAGTTTAGGTGTGCGGAGACAGTATAGGTGTGTGGAGACAGTCGTGTTAGTAGTTTAGCTGAGCGGAGACAATTTAGGTGTGTGGAGACAGTGGTGTTAGTAGTTTAGCTGAACGGAGACAGTATAGGTGTGTGGAGACAGTGGTGTCAGTAGTTTAGGTGTGCGGAGACAGTTTAGGTGTGCTGAGACAGTCGTGTCAGTAGTTTAGGTGTGCGGAGACAGTTTAGGTGTGTGGAGACAGTTTAGGTGTGCGGAGACAGTAGTGTCAGTAGTTTAGGTGTGCGGGGAGACAGTATAGGTGTGTGGAGACAGTAGTGTCAGTAGTTTAGGTGTGCGGAGACAGTATAGGTGTGTGGAGACAGTCGTGTTAGTAGTTTAGCTGAGCGGAGACAATTTAGGTGTGTGGAGACAGTGGTGTTAGTAGTTTAGCTGAACGGAGACAGTATAGGTGTGTGGAGACAGTGGTGTCAGTAGTTTAGGTGTGCGGAGACAGTTTAGGTGTGCTGAGACAGTCGTGTCAGTAGTTTAGGTGTGCGGAGACAGTTTAGGTGTGTGGAGACAGTGGTGTTAGTAGTTTAGCTGAGCGGAGACAGTATAGGTGTGTGGAGACAGTGGTGTTAGTAGTTTAGCTCAGTGGAGACAGTATAGGTGTGTGGAGACAGTTTAGGTTTGCGGAGACAGTAGTGTCAGTAGTTTAGGTGTGCGGGGAGACAGTATAGGTGTGTGGAGACAGTAGTGTCAGTAGTTTAGGTGTGCGGAGACAGTATAGGTGTGTGGAGACAGTCGTGTTAGTAGTTTAGCTGAGCGGAGACAATTTAGGTGTGTGGAGACAGTGGTGTTAGTAGTTTAGCTGAACGGAGACAGTATAGGTGTGTGGAGACAGTGGTGTCAGTAGTTTAGGTGTGCGGAGACAGTTTAGGTGTGCTGAGACAGTCGTGTCAGTAGTTTAGGTGTGCGGAGACAGTTTAGGTGTGTGGAGACAGTGGTGTTAGTAGTTTAGCTGAGCGGAGACAGTATAGGTGTGTGGAGACAGTGGTGTTAGTAGTTTAGCTCAGTGGAGACAGTATAGGTGTGTGGAGACAGTGGTGTTAGTAGTTTAGCTGAGCGGAGACAGTATAGGTGTGTGGAGACAGTGGTGTCAGTAGTTTAGGTGTGCGGAGACAGTTTAGGTGTGCTGAGACAGTCGTGTCAGTAGTTTAGGTGTGTGGAGACAGTGGTGTTAGTAGTTTAGCTCAGTGGAGACAGTATAGGTGTGTGGAGACAGTGGTGTCAGTAGTTTAGGTGTGCGGAGACAGTTTAGGTGTGCTGAGACAGTCGTGTCAGTAGTTTAGGTGTGCGGAGACAGTTTAGGTGTGTGGAGACAGTGGTGTTAGTAGTTTAGCTGAGCGGAGACCGTATAGGTGTGTGGAGACAGTGGTGTTAGTAGTTTAGCTCAGTGGAGACAGTATAGGTGTGTGGAGACAGTGGTGTTAGTAGTTTAGCTCAGTGGAGACAGTATAGGTGTGTGGACACAGGGGTGTTAGTAGTTTAGCTGAGCGGAGACAGTTTAGGTGTGTGGACACAGGGGTGTTAGTAGTTTAGCTGAGCGGAGACAGTTTAGGTGTGTGGAGACAGTGGTGTTAGTAGTTTAGCTCAGTGGAGACAGTATAGGTGTGTGGAGACAGTGGTGTTAGTAGTTTAGCTCAGTGGAGACAGTATAGGTGTGTGGAGACAGTGGTGTCAGTAGTTTAGCTCAGCGGAGACAGTTTAGGTGTGTGGAGACAGTGGTGTTAGTAGTTTAGCTCAGTGGAGACAGTATAGGTGTGTGGAGACAGTGGTGTTAGTAGTTTAGCTGAGCGGAGACAGTTTAGGTGTGTGGACACAGGGGTGTTAGTAGTTTAGCTGAGCGGAGACAGTATAGGTGTGTGGAGACAGTTTAGGTGTGCGGAGACAGTAGTGTCAGTAGTTTAGGTGTGCGGAGACAGTATAGGTGTGTGGAGACAGTAGTGTCAGTAGTTTAGGTGTGCGGAGACAGTATAGGTGTGTGGAGACAGTCGTGTTAGTAGTTTAGCTGAGCGGAGACAATTTAGGTGTGTGGAGACAGTGGTGTTAGTAGTTTAGCTGAACGGAGACAGTACAGGTGTGTGGAGACAGTGGTGTCAGTAGTTTAGGTGTGCGGAGACAGTTGTGTCAGTAGTTTAGGTGTGCGGAGACAGTTTAGGTGTGTGGAGACAGTGGTGTTAGTAGTTTAGCTGAGCGGAGACAGTATAGGTGTGTGGAGACAGTGGTGTTAGTAGTTTAGCTCAGCGGAGACAGTATAGGTGTGTGGAGACAGTGGTGTTAGTAGTTTAGCTCAGTGGCGACAGTATAGGTGTGTGGAGACAGTGGTGTCAGTAGTTTAGCTCCGCGGAGACAGTTTAGGTGTGTGGAGACAGTGGTGTTAGTAGTTTAGCTCAGTGGAGACAGTATAGGTGTGTGGACACAGGGGTGTTAGTAGTTTAGCTGAGCGGAGACAGTATAGGTGTGTGGAGACAGTTTAGGTGTGCGGAGACAGTAGTGTCAGTAGTTTAGGTGTGCGGGGAGACAGTATAGGTGTGTGGAGACAGTAGTGTCAGTAGTTTAGGTGTGCGGAGACAGTATAGGTGTGTGGAGACAGTCGTGTTAGTAGTTTAGCTGAGCGGAGACAATTTAGGTGTGTGGAGACAGTGGTGTTAGTAGTTTAGCTGAACGGAGACAGTATAGGTCTGTGGAGACAGTGGTGTCAGTAGTTTAGGTGTGCTGAGACAGTCGTGTCAGTAGTTTAGGTGTGCGGAGACAGTTTAGGTGTGTGGAGACAGTGGTGTTAGTAGTTTAGCTGAGCGGAGACAGTATAGGTGTGTGGAGACAGTGGTGTTAGTAGTTTAGCTCAGTGGAGACAGTATAGGTGTGTGGAGACAGTGGTGTTAGTAGTTTAGCTCAGTGGAGACAGTATAGGTGTGTGGAGACAGTGGTGTTAGTAGTTTAGCTGAGCGGAGACAGTATAGGTGTGTGGAGACAGTGGTGTCAGTAGTTTAGGTGTGCGGAGACAGTTTAGGTGTGCTGAGACAGTCGTGTCAGTAGTTTAGGTGTGCGGAGACAGTTTAGGTGTGTGGAGACAGTGGTGTTAGTAGTTTAGCTCAGTGGAGACAGTATAGGTGTGTGGAGACAGTGGTGTTAGTAGTTTAGCTCAGTGGAGACAGTATAGGTGTGTGGACACAGGGGTGTTAGTAGTTTAGCTGAGCGGAGACAGTTTAGGTGTGTGGAGACAGCCGTGTTAGTAGTTTAGGTGTGTGGAGACAGTGGTGTTAGTAGTTTAGGTGTGCGGAGACAGCCGTTTCAGTAGTTTAGGTGTGCAGAGACAGTCGTTTCAGTAGTTTAGGTGTGCTGAGACAGTCGTGTTAGTAGTTTAGGTGTGCAGAGACAGTCGTTTCAGTAGTTTAGGTGTGCAGAGACAGTCGTTTCAGTAGTTTAGGTGTGCAGAGACAGTCGTTTCAGTAGTTTAGGTGTGCAGAGACAGTTTAGTTGTGCTGAGACAGTGGTGTTAGTAGTTTAGTCGTGCTGAGACAGTTGTGTCAGTAGTTTAGGTGTGCGGAGACAGTGGTGTTAGTAGTTTAGGTGTGTGGAGACAGCCGTTTCAGTAGTTTAGGTGTGCAGAGACAGTCGTTTCAGTAGTTTAGTTGTGCAGAGACAGTCGTTTCAGTAGTTTAGGTGTGCAGAGACAGTTTAGTTGTGCTGAGACAGTGGTGTTAGTAGTTTAGGTGTGTGGAGACAGCCGTGTTAGTAGTTTAGGTGTGCAGAGACAGTCGTTTCAGTAGTTTAGGTGTGCAGAGACAGTTTAGTTGTGCTGAGACAGTCGTGTCCTCAGTTTAGGTGTGCTGAGACAGTCGTGTCCGTAGTTTAGGTGTGCTGAGACAGTCGTGTCCGTAGTTTAGGTGTGCTGAGACAGTCGTGTCAGTAGTTTAGGTGTGCAGAGACAGTTTAGTTGTGCTGAGACAGTGGTGTTAGTAGTTTAGGTGTGCTGAGACAGTTTAGTTGTGCTGAGACAGTGGTGTTAGTAGTTTAGGTGTGCTGAGACAGTCGTGTCAGTAGTTTAGGTGTGCGGAGACAGTTTAGGTGTGTGGAGACAGCCGTGTTAGTAGTTTAGGTGTGCAGAGACAGTCGTGTCCATAGTTTAGGTGTGCTGAGACAGTCGTGTCCTTAGTTTAGGTGTGCAGAGACAGTCATGTCCATAGTTTAGGTGTGCGGAGACAGTTTAGGTGTGCTGAGACAGTCGTGTCCATAGTTTAGGTGTGCGGAGACAGTTTAGTTGCCGGAGACAGTGGTGTTAGTAGTTTAGGTGTGCGGAGACAGTTTAGGTGTGTGGAGTGGCTGACCTGGTTGAAGGTTTTGAAGTGCAGCTCCTTGTAGAGAGCGTCGCGGTCCTCAACCTCCATCCATCCGGTGGCCCTCAGCTCCATGAGGAAGTGTTCTCGCTCAGCGGAGGACAGCCAGTCTGCGGCCTGCACATATCATCATATCACATCAGTAAATTAACACATAATGAGATTAAACTTTCATTCAGATTGAGAGAGTGTGAATAGTGTGCAGTAGTACAGATAAAACTGCACATTGTGTTTTCTATACTTGCACAGATTCAAAACTTCCTTCTTCCATGGTCTAGACCTTTATGCATTCAGAAATTTATTTTAAATATCACTTAACACATAACATTAAACTACCTGTGTATCAAACCAAATTATTACAACGTAACCTCAACATACTAATTTTTATTTTTTATTTTTTTAATGTAAATTTAAAACGTTACTGATTTTAACCTTTAAAATTATTAAAATGATAGCTGATCAAGTTAGTTAAATCATCCATAGTGATTTAGTATTGTTACAAAAATGATTAAAGGGAATGCTTTCATCATGACAGCAGTGATACAGTGATAACAGAAGGAAAATGTAACTTCTAAAATTAATTAACTTTTTAAAAGGTACTAATATGTACTTTTAAAGAACTAATACTAAAACTTTTTTTTACCATTTTGTTTATTTAAATGGGGAGTCATCTCATTTATCACCAGTAAAATATGGAGTGCCACAAGGATCCGACCTAGGTTCTCTGCTATTTTCAATATACATGTTGCCCCTTGGTAATATTATTAGAAAATACAGGATTAGTTTCCACTGTTATGCTGATGATACTCAGCTATATATCTCAACGAGACCAGATGAAACTTCCCAATTATCTAAGCTAACAGAGTGTGTTAAAAATGTAAAAGATTGGATGACCAATAATTTTCTCTTATTAAATTCAGATAAGACGGATAAGATATTAATTATTGGACCAAAAAACACTACACAGAATCTTGTAGATTACTTGTACTGTTACTTCTTCTACAGTCAAAAATCTGGGTGTTATATTGGACAGCAACTTGTCTTTTGAAAATCATATTTCCCATGTTACAAAAACCGCATTCTTCCATCTTAGAAACATTGCCAAGCTACGAAACATGTTATCTGTTTCTGATGCAGAAAAGCTAGTTCATGCTTTCATGACCTCTAGACTGGACTATTGTAATGCACTTCTAGGTGGTTGTCCTGCTTCGTCAATAAACAAGCTACAGGTCGTCCAAAATGCAGCAGCTAGAGTCCTTACCAGGTCAAGAAAATATGATCATATTACCCCAATTTTACAGTCTCTGCACTGGCTACCTATTAAGTTCTGTATCAGTTACAAATTATCATTACTTACCTATAAGGCCCTTAATGGTTTAGCTCCTGCGTACCTAACTAGCCTTCTACCACGCTACAACCCATCACGCACCCTAAGGACACAAAACGCTGGACTTTTGGTAGTTCCTAGGATAGCAAAGTCCACTAAAGGAGGTAGAGCTTTCTCACATTTGGCTCCCAAACTCAGGAATAGCCTTCCTGATAATGTTCGGGGTTCAGACACACTCTCTCTGTTTAAATCTAGATTAAAAACACATCTCTTTCTCCAAGCATTCGAATAATGTATCTCTTAAATTGTGACTGCAGTTGCATCTGATCAAATTCGCATTCTTATTCTTTATCTTGGGTTAAACTAATTAATTTTACTCTGTTGGATCAGCAGCTATGCTAATGATGTCTCTGTTTGTTTCTCTGTTTCTGCTTGGATCTTCATCCCGTGGTAACTAGGATTTACACAAGCTCCAGTCTGGATCCAGAACACCTGAGAAGAGATGATGCTGACCCTCAGAGGACCCCAGATGATGCTGACCCTGAATCAACAAACAGAACTAACAAATACTGCTACAAGTGTGACTGCATCATATAATAATTGCTGTTAATAATGTTCATCGTCTGGCTGAATACGTCTTGTATTCATTTTTCTGAAAAATCCAGTCATATGTGCACAAACTGACAGTCACCACTTATAAGCTACTACTAAATATTGTATAAACGTAATTTTCTGTAAAGTTGCTTTACAATGATTTGTATTGTAAAAAGCGCTATAAAAATAAACTTGCTTTCTAGCTATCTGTTAAATAACGGGTTTATTGCGCCATCTGTCGGGTGAACAGAGTTATAAAACAATCAGACCGATAAAAAAATCAATTTCACTGCAGTTTTAATAGCATGTTTTTTTATCTTTTACCGGACACAATAACGCAAACTACATACAAGGCCATCTGGAATACATTGACATTGTATTAGTGTGTGTTTGACATTGCTTATAAGTGTGCGTTACCTACTTTTGAGGACGAATTTGTACCCGAAAATGATACTCATTTTGTATTAAAAAAAATATATAAATAATAATAATAAAAAAAGGTGACTGTAGGTTATAATCAAATTACCCCAGCAAAAGAAAGAAAGAAAGAAAGATAGATAGATAGATAGATAGATAGATAGATAGATAGATAGATAGATAGATAGATAGATAGATAGATAGATAGATAGATAGATAGATAGATAGATAGATAGAAAGAAAGAATCGCTTTTAAAACGTGTAATTCCAAACGCGTCCTCTAGATGGCGCTCGAGGTTTGTTGACTGGCGCTATCGGGGTTCATTTGGGATGCAACTTATGTCTCAAATTCAACAAACCCATAAACACGGAATGCCTCCCTTTCTGGGAATAACATTTTTTCTTTGATTAGGAGCCAAATACTAGATCATGTTAGCATTCAATCAGTCGCTGACCTCCAGCAGCGACGCCGCTGATTGGTCGAGCAGCTGCCGACGTCACACTCACGCACACACACGCACATCCGCGAAAGAAAGCGTTGGCAAGTGTTGGTCGAAATGAGAATAATGTCTTACCATTTTCCCCGCGCCAGCGTCAGCAGACAGATAACAGCGGGTTAGTTTAGTAACCGCGCTCAGCCTCAGAGTAAACATTAACCAGCTCATCACGCTGCAGGACTGCCCCGAGCGCGCCTGATCACAATCACACTGTGCGCACTAGTGAGGCCCCTTAGAATCCAGCAGTTGAAATGTGTGCCGTGTCACATGACCAGAGCAGTTTACTTCCTGTTTTGCACCATGAGAAGATGATGACTGCTTGTTAACACAAAGATATGACACAGATTTCTAGAACATGTTATCTTTAGGGTGTCTACTGTCTAGTATTAATATATGAATTAATTTATATTCAGTTTTGTTGAGTGTGGTCATAGAATGAGTGAACATGCTGATGGTCACAGTAGTGACCTCTAGATCATGCAGTGCATGTAGGGATACATACAGGTGCTGGTCATATAATTAGAATATCATCAAAAAGTTGATTTATTTCACTAATACCATTCAAAAAGTGAAACTTGTATATTATATTCATTCATTACACACAGACTGATATATTTCAAATGTTTATAATTTTGATGATTATAACTGACAACGAAGGAAAATCCCAAATTCAGTATCTCAGAAAATTAGAATATTGTGAAAAGGTTCAATATTGAAGACATCTGGTGCCACACTCTAATCAGCTAATTAACTCAAAACACCTGCAAAGTCCTTTAAATGGTCTCTCAGTCTAGTTCTGTAGGCTACACAATCATGGGGAAGACTGCTGACCTGACAGATGTCCAAAAGACGACCATTGACACCTTGTACAAGGAGGGCAAGACACAAAAGGTCATTGTAAAAGAGGCTGGCTGTTCACAGAGCTCTGTGTCCAAGCACATTAATAAAGAGGCGAAGGGAAGGAAAGATGTGGTAGAAAAAAAGTGTAAAAGCAATAGGGATAACCACACCCTGGAGAGGATTGTGAAACAAAACCCATTCAATCTGGGGGAGATTCACAAAGAGTGGACTGCAGCTGGAGTCAGTGCTTCAAGAACCACTACACACAGACGTGTGCAAGACATGGGTTTCGCACTCCTTGTGTCAAGCCACTCAGCGTCCTAGCGTCAGAAGCGCTTCGCCTGGGCTTAAGACAAAAAGGACTGGACTGCTGCTGAGTGGACCACAGTTATGTTCTCTGATGAAAGAAAGTAAATCAAGGTCCCAGAGTCTGGAGGAAGAGAGGAGAGGCACACAATCCACGTTGCTTGAGGTCCAGTGTAAAGTTTCCACAGTCAGTGATGGTTTGGGGTCCATGTCATCTGCTGGTGTTGGTCCACTGTGTTTTCTGAGGTCAAAGGTCAACGCAGTCGTATACCAGGAAGTTTTAGAGCACTTGATGTTTCCTGCTGCTGACCAACTTTATGGAGATGCAGATTTCATTTTCCAACAGGACTTGGCACCTGCACACAGTGCCAAAGATACCAGTACCTGGTTTAAGGACCATGGTATCCCTGTTCTTAATTGGCCAGCAAACTCGCCTGACTTTAACCACATAGAAAATCTATGGGGTATTGTGAAGAGGAAGATGTGATGTGCCAGACCGAACAATGCAGAAGAGCTGAAGGCCACTATCAGAGTAACCTGTTCTCTCATAACACCTGAGCAGTGCCACAGACTGATCGACTCCATGCCACGCCGCATTGCTGCAGTCATTCAGGGGAAAGGAGCCACAACTAAGTATTGAGTGCTATACATGCTCATACTTTACATGCTCATACTTTTCAAGATTTCTAAAAAACTTTTCTTTGTATTGGTCTTAAGTTATAATTTAATTTCCTGAGATACTGAATTTGGGATTTTCCTTAGTTGTCAGTAATAATCATCAAAATGAAAAGAAATAAACATTTGAAATATATCAGTCTGTGTGTAACGAATGAATATAATATACACGTTTCACTTTTTGAATGGAATTAGTGAAATAAATCAACTTTTTGATGATATTCTAATTATATGACCAGCACCTGTATATCTACACTGAACAAAATTATAAACACAACACCTGTGCAATAATCATGCAGTCTAATCAGCATCTTGATATGCCACACCTGTGTGGTGGATAGATTATCTCGGTGAAGAAGTGCTCACGAACACAGATTTAGACAGATTTGTGATTTAAACAATATTTGAGAGAAACAGGCCTTGTGTGTACATAGAAAAAGTCTTAGATCTTTGAGTTCAGCTCATGAGAAATGGGGGGCAAAACCAAAAGTGTTGTGTTTATAATTTTGTTCAGTGTATAATGGCAGCTGTTAGTGAAGGCTGCACTTAAATGTTGCAATCACAAATTAACAATGAATAAGAAGTTTGAATATTACAAATAAATTGCTGATGTAACACTAGTGACACTAATATAACCCTTTGATGATATATCAGTGTCCCTGCAGCACAGAAGCAGTCATCATTATCACAGATGTATATTTGTAGAAATAGACAACAATACACTGTATGAGTCACAATTATACATTTCTCTTTTATGACAGAAATCATTAGGATATTAAGATCATGTTCCGTGAAGATATTTAGTAAATCTCCTACTGTAAATATATCAAAACTTAATGTTTGATTAGTAATATGCATTGCTAAGAACTTCATTTGAACAACTTTAAAGATGATTTTCTCAATATTTAGATGTTTGCTCCCTCAGATTCCAGATTTTCAAATAGTTGCATCTCAGACAGATATTGTCCTCCGAACAAACCACACATCAATGGAGAGATGATTTGTTCAGCTTCAGATGATGCATACATCTCAATTTCAGAATTGACTCTTATGACTGGTTTTGTGCTCCAGGGTCACAGATGAAACTCATTAGCAGAATACTTATTAAAATTAATTGTGAAAAAAAGCCTTCATAGTAAAATTCTTTACATTAACAGACTTTTTATTAATGCAGTACAGGTAATGTCACTTAAAAAAAATGTTTTGGACTTGCAGTTTGTAGGTAAATCAGATGAGCTCATTGCTGATTCATTTCTCACGGGCTCTTTTCATGAATCACAATGTGTGCAAAGGATTGTGGGTGACTGGATCCATTACTTTCCCATCCTGGGCTGTGTTCTCAAAGGAGCACTAGTGCACTGACAGAAGTATGCTAACATCTAATGTTGTGTACCATTGTCTTTCTTGTCCAGTAACACACCCCAGGTGATATTCCAAACAATATGAGCAGATTATTTACATTCATACACTTATTCATTCTGCAGGTATGTACACTAGAACCCCAGGAGAGACTCTAGTCCTGATGCACGTGGTCTGGAACGATCCTGAGGACGCTGTCTGAGCAGAGGAGGGCATAGAGACCGAAGCCGGACAGGAACAGGACCGAAAACACAAAGAGCCAGTCGATGCCTCGGACAGGAACCGCAGGCAGAGGTCCTTCCTCCAGGACGGTCTGATCTGGACTCGCTTCAAGACCTACAGGACGGTGAGGAACCACACACAGTCACCGTGTAGTACATACACAGCGTACGCATCACTTCATCAGTTTAACCCCATGAGTGCCACCAGCTCACCTTATCACACAATCTATATCATTTGAAAGCTTAAACCACCTTAATTCACCTTTAAACCACTTTGAAATCGGACATTGCGTTACCATGGAAATTGTACTTTAAAATCATTAAGCAGTCTCCTCCCCCTTCTAGACATTTGTGTCACAAAAATGCATTAAAAAAGAATCAGTGGAGCATTGATGGCCTCCGGTGGCTGTTTGTGGTATAAGCCCTAAATAAAATCTCACAGGAACCGCAGTTTCTTATATACCAACTTCAAATTTGAAACATACCTTATTTTGGATTAAAAAATCTTCAGTAAAATATTTATTTGAAATAAAAGAATGGTACAGTAAGTAAAGTAAAAATGGTACAGTGCGGTTTCTTTCCAGTTAATGTAAACTTCTATAATTTCACATTTTGGAATGATTCCACTTGTGCGATAATAATCTGCAGACTGTCTTCTCATAAAAAGAGCCCAACCTCAGGTCTGTCTTCTAAAGCGTTCCTGAGTTACAGTGATTTAAGTTTGGAGAGTTCACTTTAATGTCTATACGGTGGGCACCTCAGGGGTTAATATAAGCAGAGCTGGATCATGAACAGCACACCTGTCTGGTTTGTGATGAAAGAGCTGAGTGTTTCTAGCGTTCGGTCCGTCTGGTTGAACCTGGCCATGGGTTTGGCTCCTTGAAACAAGAGTATATTGGGGACGGCCACAGTCCCGAAGCGCGTGGACAGACTGTGAACAGAGACAGATGATGAAGACAGAAACAGCCTCAGCGGGACACATCATCATGAAGAACCTCACTCATCAACCTGCTGTGCTGGGACGCGTCGAGCGCCACGAAGTGCATGCTGGGAAAGACTCGCGGCAGGGTGTTGAAGTGAGGGGCGAGGTTTGCTGAAAACTGACACCACGTGGTGTAAAAGAGAACCAGGGAGCATTCAGTGCTGCTGGCATTCAGGAGCACCATCAGGTCCTGCGGAGGAACCAAAACTCATCTGTGGATCGGGTTTATCTGAGAGCCACGCCCCCACATCTCAACAACCAATCACCAGCAGACGCACAGAACCAAGCCCCGCCCACATATTCCGTTTCACTCAGATGTACATCACAATACAGAAGATGTGTTTGTACATCCGTCTTCACTGAGTCTCTCTTCATTAACACTCTCTGTCCTAACTCTGCTTGATCTACTCGTTTTCTTTTTTATTTAAACGACAAAATAAATCTATTCTAAGTACTAGCCAGATCTCTTTATATAACCATATAATAAGCCGGTGTTCTGTTGATTTGTCCTTCACTGTCAGATTTCTTAACCTCACGGTAAAACAGTGGGTATACAATTCAACAATGAGCAATACTACTGTAAAGTTATGGATTATTAACGTCTACATCTACCACCTACAGCTCCGCTGTATTTTCAGCATCATTCCTCCAGTCTTCAGTGTCACATGATCTTCAGAAATCAGAATAATATGATGATTTACTGCTCAAGAAACATTTCTGATTATTATCAGTGTTGAACACAGTTGTGCTGCTCAATATTTCTGTGGAAACTGAAATACATTTTATTTTTCAGGATTCACAGATGAGCAGAAAGTTCAGGAGAACAGTGTTTATTTGATAATAGACATGTAACATTATAAATGTCTCTGATGCGACCTTGCAGGGCTTCACCTGAGACGCGTTGAGGATCTGCACCGTGACGCGCTCGGTGATGCTCCGTCTGTCGCAGGTCACCCCGGGGCTCCGGCTCTCGGTGCCGGTGAGGTTGAGGCTCGGGGTGTCTCCGGGGTCGCTGTGGAGGACGGCGGACAGCAGCGGCTCGGTCTCGGTCTCACAGCGGCCCTCAGCGCACGCTTCCCCCGACACCTGCTCCACCGGCTCCGGGTCCACTGCACCTGCGGAGACAGAGAGCGGTCAGATGAGCGCTCCGGTGTTTGTGTCAGGACTCGGTGTGGTGTGTTTATACCTCCGTCCGACAGACGCACGAGCCCGGCGATGATCAGCCAGACCGCCACGCCGCGGAGTCTGTCCGGTGCTGAGCCCATTCTGCCGCCGTTCACGAACAGAGCTCAGAATCAGCGCATGGCTCGCGAAGATCTTAATGTTGATGTTTACTTTAAATGGACTGAAAGAAAGATTCGGCTTCCGGATCCGGCGCAGCTAGCGGACTCAAACCACTGTGATTGGTTCAGGAACACAATGTGGTTTTTCTTACATTTCTGTGCGCTTCTGTGGAATGACCAATCACAGTGGTTTGTGTTTAACTGCATAATGAATTAAATTTAGTACAGTGTAGAGTTATTACTAGATATTACACTGATATAAATATAACAGATAAAGCTGCCCATTTTAACACTTTTTGTGTAGTTTAAAATAAGGTATCTTGCAGAGGTGATGTGTCCAAGTCACAACATCTAACTACTGGGGTGCCTCAGGGCTCAGTTCTTGGACCACTTCTCTTCTCTGTCTACATGGCATCATTAGGTTCTGTCATTCAGAAACAGGGCTTTTCATACCACTGCTATACTGATGACACTCAACTCTACCTCTCATTCCATCCTGATGATCCGACGGTAGCTGCTCTTAGCTTAGTGTACAAAAGTGTACTGCGTTAAGCTAACTGAGACTTGACTTGTTTTGACTGCTTATGTTGTCCTCATTTGTAAGAGGCTTTAGAAATAAAAGTGTGCTAAATGACTGAATGTAAATGTAATTTCTACCTCGGTCGACTGATTTTGATGTTGAGGTCAAAACATTTCTTTAATCGATATCAAAAACTAAAACTATGAAATCAATGTGGTATTTTTCTTTGATTGTAAGATATAGACTATTCTTGTGTTCTTATATGTAGGCCTACTATTGTTTACGTTATACATTTTATAACCATTAAAGCAAAATACAATTCCAAAGTTATTTGGTTACTGGTGTAAAATGAAATAAACAGAAATAAGACTTCCTTGATTTAGTTACATTTTAATAAAACATCCACAAACATGTATTTCTTCTTATTGTAACTGTATTACAAAGTAAATAAACAAGGAAAAGATAAAAGCCCACGTCACTGATTATATGAATGTAACAGATATTGAACATAAACCTGCTCTTAATGCCACACATTGCTACAAACAGGCTACGAACTACTCACCTCAATCATCGTGATATTAAACCATGAGAAGATTTCTACATCACTTGTTCACAAGATGCTGACAGCATTCCCACACCAACAATACTCATCAGAGTCAGAAGAATCAATACAATACAAAAGGAACTATTACAAGACGTGTGGTGATTGATGTGTGTGATTACAGCGCATGTGTGTGTGTGTATGTGTGTATGTGTCCATGCACACGCTATAGAGAGCTGCTGGAGTTCTTTGGTGGAGTGTTGGAAAGGAGTAACACACTTCAGTGAAACTATGAAAATGAAACGTTATTGTGTCACTACGCAAATCAAGCTTAAGAAACGAGCCCACGAACAACCCAACATGACATGCAGTGGACATTCAGAGTGACCACAGAGCACCAGAGACATATTTACAGCTTCAGCGGAGAGAGAAACGGCCAGACGGTCTGCTGCGGTCAAGAGTCCAGTGACCTGTGAGTGTGTGTGTGTGTGTGAGACAGACGAGTTCAGGAGTATGATGGCAGAGCGCTGTGGATGGGTACCGGCAGAGTGTTTCTCGACTGACCGCCGTCTGGACACGCTGCCGCCGGGGGAAAGGCCTCCGATGGCATGACGCTGATCGGCGGAGGGTTTTTTTGGTTTCGTACGGGGAAGCCGCTGAGGAGGAACGGCGGAGCCTGGAACAGCATTTTTGGCATTCTAGATGAAGAAGAAAAAAACCGACATGATTTCATGAACAGACAAAAGCAGCCAAACACCAGCAGAACATACACCGATGGAAAACACTGACCCAAATACACTGCCAAACATTAAAGGGTTAATTCACAGAAGAATGGATGTGACGGTGGCAGTCAGATTTTTAATTTCTACTTCTACAAAATGATGAATAAAGAAAGTGTGTCAGTGTTTTCTGCTTAGTTTTGATTCAATTTATGAAGGTGCTGTTAAGCAAAGCGGTGTATATTTTATTGTGCACGAGTTCGCCTGTCCATCCAGCCCTGATAGTTAAAGGCTTAGTTCACCCAGAAATGAAAATTCTGTCATTAATTACTCACCCTCATATTGTTCCAAACCTGTGCAAACCTTATTTAATCTTCAGAACACATATTAAGACAGATCCGAGAGCTCTCTGAGCCTCCATAGACAGAAAGGATCCTTACACGATCAAGGCTCAGAAACATAGCAAGCATTAAAATAATCCAAGTGACATCAGGGCTTCAACCGTAATTTTACAAAGATACCAGAATACTTTTTTGTGTGCAAAGAAAACAATAAAATCTTTTATTTAGCAATTTTTCCTTCAACTTACCATCTTCCGCCATTTAGGAGCGTACCCCAGAACATAACCCACAGAGACAGTCGGACCGTTGCTGTCTACAGAGGGTCAGAGAGCTCTCGGATTTCATCAAAAACATCTTCATTTATGTTCTGAAAATAAATTGAGCTCTCACGTGTTTGGAACGATTTGAGGGTGTGTAATTAATGACAGATAGAGATGGGTGATATGGGCCTAAAAATATATCACAATATTTCTGGTATTTATTGGGAAAACATTATCAATGACGATAATTCAGAGAATCCTGTTTCTTTAGAGAAAAGTATTAACTTCGGAAGCCAGAGGGAAACTACACACACACACACATCGCAAAAGTAATACTACTGACAGCAATGGATGCTCTGCAGTGAATGGGTGCCGTCAGAATGAGAGTCTGATAAAAACATCACAATAATCCACAGCACTCCAGTCCATCAGTGAACATCTGGAGAAGACAAAAGATGAAACACATCCAGCATTAAGATGATTTTAACTCAAACACATAGAGTCTATAACCCATAATAACACTTCCTCCAGTGAAAAGTGCATCTGCTGTTGTCTCTCACATCAGAATCCAGACACATATTAGTTTAGATCTGTTTAAACGCTGCTTGATCTGTGCAGATTTCTCTCCTGATTCAGACCAGAACACTTTTTCACTGGAGGAAGTGTTATTATGGATTATAGACTCTATGTGTTTGAGTTAAAATCATCTTAATGCTGGATGTGTTTCATCTTTTGTCTTCTCCAGATGTTCACTGATGGACTGGAGTGCTGTGGATTATTGTGATGTTTTTATCAGCTGTTTGGACTCTCATTCTGACGGAACCCATTCACTGCAGAGCATCCGTTGATGAGACACTGATGCAGTGCTACATTTCTACAAATCTGATGAAGAAACAAACTCATCCTGATCTTAAACGGGCTGAGTATGAGCAGATCTGAATCTGGTCTGAGCTGCAGCAGTATTGTAACATCTCAAGTGAAGGGTGTTGTTACTCTGTGGTGGTCTCCTCCTTCAGCGCGGCGTCACCGGCTCCAGGTTTGTGTATGATGCTGTAGGGAAACGCGGCTCCGCTGCAGGCGCTGTAGCTCAGTTTGCTCGGGCGTGACTGGCTCTTTATGCTCCCCGGCGGGCGACCGGGACTCACTTTATACCCAGCAGCTCTGGTGGTGCCCAGGGGCCGTCCAGGACTGGTCTTGAAGCCGGCGGCCCTGGTGGTGCCCAGAGGTCTGCCTGTGCTGGTTCTGTATCCGGCTGATTTGGTGGTGCCCGGTGGACGCCCGCGCTTCCCAGACCTCCCGGACGCAGTCTTCTTCTTGGAGCTGCTGCTCTTGTCTTTGGTCTGAGTGGCGGCGGGCCCCGGGGACAGCGGTGGCTCCTCGCGGCACGGCGTGGGTTTGAGGACGGCTGGAGGAGGCAGGTAAGTGAAGCACATCTGCCGAGGCCGCTGAGGAGGAGAAGACTGATAGAACTTGGTGGGGCACAAATCAAAGTGGCTCGGCGAGAGTCTCCCATCCTCGGCTAAACACGACGGCCGGCTGTCCACACAGAAATCACTGCTGGCCCCGGGCCCCTGACGCATCATCTTCTGCTGACAGACGCCAGGAGAGAGGGGATAAAGATCCCATGAAACCAGACTCTTTCTTAATGCTTTTAACCACATATACAATATCTGATATCAGTAGCACAGGTGTATTTGTAGCAATAGACAACAATACATTGTATGGGGCAAAATTATTGATTTTTCTTTTATGCCAAAAATCATTAGGATATTAAATAAAGATCATGTTCCATGAAGATATTTAGTAAATTTCCTACTGTAAATATATCAAAACTTAATTTTTTATTAGTAATATGCATTGCTAAGAACTTCATTTGAACAACTTTAAATAGTTGTATCTCAGACTAATATTGTCCTCCTAACAGACCATACATCAAGGGAAAGAGGATTTATTCAGCAAAACTATTAAATAAAACTGACTCTTATGACTGGTTTTGTGCTTCTGGGTCAGATATGTCTGTTTAGGGCGAGACACGACCAACAAAACATTTGTTTTTCATGCACCAGTCATTTCTGAGATGTAGTTTTTTTTAAATGAATTTTTTCAAACTAGTGGAAAAAACATCCAAAATACACATTGTATACACAAGTGTTCATTTTATCAATTTGCAACTTTAGGTTGCAATCCCGATCCTTATCTTTAAAGGGGTCACGAGATGAGAAATGTAATTTACCTTTATCTTTTGGAGTCTTTGCATTATAAAAAAAGCATTTATTTAATCGATCTCCAAAAACCACTCGTTTGGATCCGAAGGGCAAGATGACGTCATACGGGCACAAACATTTGCATAATCACGCCTCCGGAGCTAGACGTCAACGAATAGTCCTTATCAGCATAGGCCCCGCCCACATTATGAGTAAACCTCAAGGAACATATTAAATAATACAAATAAAAATAAAAAATCAATGTCATGACCCCTTTAAAGAGTTTGTTCCATTAGAAACACCAAACTTTAGAGTTTTATTCCTCTCTGTGTTCTGAAGGTTTGTTCATATTTCATTCACACTTATCTATACAACATTTTACTGATTAAAACATGGTACAAATTTGTTTGGTTTCTGTCTGTTGACAGTATTTTCTGATTTATGGAGTGATTAAAAAGAGAAATGTTATATTAAGACTTTAATACATGTAAAAAAACAAGAATTATGAACCTGGCTTTATTCTATATTTTGACATCTGTTCGGAAAATATCAGTGCAGCTGGTTAAAATGCGCATATTAAAAACAGATAATGTCATATTTGCATATTCAAACTAAATTTCTAAAACTGTACTAATACTAAACAGCTGTCTTAAACGTTTTACTGTTCATCTGTAGTGTCCTGCTTTAAAGAGTAGTCAGAATTAATAACTTTCTTCATCTTCATCATCGTCTTCATCATCATCATCACAGTCGTGGACTAAACTAATTTCACGGATCTTCATGTGTTTGGTGTTAAACTCAGCAGCTGTGTGTGTGTGTGTGTGTGTGTGTATTTGAGAAGCTCTTCTAATATTCAGTCAGGACTACATTAGCATGCATAGCTTTAACTGTTATTAACTGAATATTAAAATAAGAGGCATACTACTGTCACACATGACAAAGCCCCTTAATTCTGTCTCCAGCAAATAACATAAATAACAAATAAATAAAATAAAACGTTCGACTGGAAGGAACACAGATCTGAGTCCATGCACAGCGACAGAAACAGTGTTTTAAAGAGATGATCGGTGACTGTACCTCGCGTTAGTGTGACGCTGGAGAGGAAAGGGTTAAACCTGACATTTTTGTCCCATCTTTGAGCTACGGATGAATTCTGACCGATAATGATCGAAGCTCGTCGAATAAAACACAAGAGACTGACGTTCACATCGAAGTTCAGATAACGTGTCAAAGCTTTCTTCGTAATTTAAGGAGATGCTTCAGAAATCAACGTCAGCCATTGATATTAAATATTAAGAAATCAAAAGAATAACGCGCATGCGTTCTGAGCTGCACTGACAGCGAGGGAGAGTAGTATTCATCTGACACGATGGATATAAATACTACTTCATCTAGTTCAAGTCTTTACTCTTTGGTTCCAGATCAGCGATTGAAAGCGTCTGTCTGTGCTGTTATTCAGACGCACATTATTGTTCAGACTGACGCAGAGACGCTGATGCTGACATCTGTTACTTTACTCCGCGCTGCGCAGGATGGACCAATCACAGCCGCTTGCGCTGCAGCAGTTAAACCAGCGCTGAGATTGACAGATGCCCATCATCACACCCGACCAATTACAACGCCACATTTATATAGATACACATTGCTTTGCTTTTGTGTGTTTTTTTTTGTTTTTACCAGTTAATCAGTAAAATCAGCGGAAATTAGTTTAATGTGTTTAAAAGACAAACTCCTTACAAAGTAACAGATGGTAAAATAACTGAGTGAGGAATGATCCAAATAAAAATCAATGTGTTCATCAGTAATTGATGCAGTGTTGAAACAGATTTGTGTAAA
Organism: Carassius carassius; assembly: GCF_963082965.1. Lineage (NCBI taxonomy): Eukaryota > Metazoa > Chordata > Actinopteri > Cypriniformes > Cyprinidae > Carassius > Carassius carassius. The sequence continues at coordinate 29,948,371 of NC_081790.1, forward strand.
TCCAGTGCCCAAATGCTGTTAGACACCTGACTAATGACTGATCTCTGAAAGAACGCCCACAAAACTGGAGACTTTCTGACCGTAGGCTAAGATAAATAATTCATTTAGATGAATAATTTATTGTGCTAATAATATGTAATCATCGATAAAAACGTAACTGTAGTCTGATTCAGAGTATTTTAAAATGTCATTTAATCTTATTACAAGTATTTTAGAATCTGATTCCATAATCCAGATCGCATGTAATCGGTCACTTCCCAGCTCTGTCTGATGTTCTCCGTGAGCACCGTTCTAAGCAAATCCATAAAAATCCTACTGACCTTAATGTGCATCAGACACTCCTGTCTTGCTTATCTGCTAATGTCTCCACTGCTAAAAGTACATACTATCATAACAAAACTAATTAAAAATTAAATAACTCTGGCATGCTCTTTAAAACATTTTCCTCGCTCCTATGTGCTCCCCCTCCTGCTTCATCTCTAATAGCTGACGACTGACTGGTGTTTTCCCCTCATCATTTAGACAGGCACGTATAACTCCACTACTTAAGAAACCCAACCTCATAAATGATGCCCACTGCTCCGGGTGTGTGCTCACAGTGTGTGTGTGTGTGTTCACTGCTGTGTGTGTGTGCACTTCGGATGGGTTAAATGCAGAGCACAAATTCTGAGTATGGGTCACCATACTTGGCTGAATGTCACTTCACACTCACTTTTTTTTTTTTTTTAGTCGACTTGACTTTCATCACATCTCTTCAATCTTTATATACTCTCTAACTCAAGCACTCTATTCTAATTCTATTCTTTAAAAAAACCTTTTAGACTTGCACTCCAATTATTTACTAACTGCTTGGTTTTCTTAAAAAACAAAAAACTAATACTAGCTTCTCTATTCTTTTTCTATTCTATCGGTTTTCTTATATACGTACTTGCTATGTGTACCGTGTTAAGCTAACAGACTTGTTATAACACTTGTATATAATTGTTCTTTTGTCGATTCTGATTGCTTTTCTTGATCTCATTTGTAAGTAGCTTTGGATAAAAGCATCTGCTCAATGTAAATCACAAATATAAAATTAAAAATTGTGAATAGCTTAGTGAGAAATGACTGATATTACAGATTCATACGAACAAAACACTTTATTTCCAAATGAAGTTGACTGTCCAGTTACATGGATTATTCTAAAACATTCAACATCATTGATGCAAACTATAAGAAACAATAGGTAAAAACGTCTAGATAAATGCAGCTCACATAGCAGAGAGCATTGTGGGATCAGATAAGAATTGGTAGCGGTCTTCTGTGGTCGGTCTTCGGCTACAGGACCTTGTATCGGCTCTTGCTGGTGGGCTGGTAGGAGTTTTGCTGAGAGCAGAGAGAAAGATGATTCAGTGTGAGTCTGAGCTGGTTCAGAGAGGATCAGTGAGGAGGAACTCACCAGACGGATCAGCTCTTCTTTGATCAGCCGTGTGATTTCTGCTTTGGCCTTCTGCACGGCCAGCTCATTCGCACCTGTCAACAACACAGACTGCTTTAGATACAGCAGACCAGCGGTCCTCTAGCGTCCGGCGAGCACACTTACTCTCGATGGCCAGATAGATCTTGCGCTCTCCCTCTTTGGGCTCTTTGCCTGGTGGGAAATATGTTCCTCGTATAGTGATGGCCGCCTCTGAATACTCTCCGATGCGCTGAAGAGCCTCCTTAGACGTCACCTTCCACCTCGCCGTCTGCAAAACACACACCATCAGATATCAGTCTGTCCTCACCGAGAACACACACACACACACACACCATACAGTACCTCATGCTCCCGGAGCTGTTGGCACAAGCTAGATTAAAGTGATTACGTTTTGAATATAGATATTTTCTATCCAGAAACACATTTCACTACAGAAGTACATAACATAACACATTGAGTCCGAACAGGGGTATTTTAAAATTAATTAACAATCTGAAGCATTCATCTTAATGTTAATGTACAGTGTATCCAAAGTGTTGAGAGGAGTTGTAGGACCTGAGGGAAGTCGTTGATCTCCAGCTCCTCCTCGTATCTCTTGACGGTGTCCGTGGCCTCGGCGGCCTGCCGCTCCTCCTCCAGCTTCTCCACCGGTGTGTAGTTCAGTTTGGCGTTGATCTTCTCCGCCTGCTGCTCCGCGATGGTCTTGGCCGAGACGGAGGGTGCGATCATCGTCCCGCCGCGCAGGATGGCGTTTGTGGCCTGCTGCATCACATCCTGAAAGACAACAGCGTAGCGTTAATATCAGCAGACACGCCTTCAGTGTGAGCTCAAGACCAGCCATTTCCTGAAAATGAGATTCATACATCACCTGAAAGCTGAATAAATACGCTTTTTATTAAGCCTAGATACAACTATTTGAAAATCTGGAATCTAAATATTGGGAAAATCACCTTTAAAGTTTTCCAAATGAATTCTTAGCCATGCATATTACTAATCAAAAATATTTCTTCATATTTTCATCTTCATGGAACATGATCTTTACTTAATATCCTAATGATTTTTGACATAAAAGAGAAATGTATAATTAAGACTCATACAATGTATTGTTGTCTATTGCTCCAAATATAGCTGTGCTACTGATGAATGCTTCTGTGCAGCAGGGACACGTGTTTAAAGTCATCTAGTCTTTCTTGATGATAAGGTTGATGTAAAAGCAGTGTGTCTGACCTGTGCCTCTGCGCCGAGGTTCTTCTGTGCCTGGATCTTGAGGGCCAGTTTCTTGGCGATCTCCAGTTTCTGGATGTTCCCGGCGGACGGAGCGCTCAGGCCACTCAGACCGGACACAGCGGTCAGGGATCCGCTCACGCCGGCCGCAGACGCTCCTGCAGCGCCGCCCGGAGCAGAGAAGTCCTTCACACGCTTCTTAGAGTTAAACATGCTCTCAATCTGCTCGTCGATCTGCAGATGCACCACACACAAACACAGTGTAACTCTATTAGTCACCAGAGCACTGCGAGGATGACAGTATGAATAAATCTGATCACTGATCTGGTCTGTTCACTTCCACATAATCAGACATTAGAGGAAGTCTGAGTATCTTTCACTCATAACGTGTGTGTGTGTGTGTGTGTTTGATGATTCACTCTTATTTCTCTGCTGTAATGAGTCTGTGTTCTATGTTGTGATCAGTGTGTATATGAGCTGATGAGATGAGCTTACGTCTAGAGCTGCGTCCTCGTCGTCAGAGTCGTGCAGACCTAACGCAGCCTTCTGCAACTTCTTCCTCTCGTTAGCCAGCGCATGCTCCGTCTCATCGAACTTAAAGCCCTTCCCGGAGAATCCACTGCTGCTCTTGATGCTCTTGCCCTCCTGCAGAGAACCAACACCCCATCACTGAACACCCGTAACACACACACACACCCCATCACTGAACACCCGTAACACACACACACACACACCCCATCACTGAACACCCGTAACACACACACCATCACTGAACACCCGTAACACACACACCCACACACACACACCATCACTGAACACCCATAACAAACACACATACCATCACTGAACACCCATAACACACACACCCCATCACTGAACACCCATAACACACACACACCATCACTGAACACCCGTAACACACACACACACACACCATCACTGAACACCCGTAACACACACACACACCCCATCACTAAACACCCGTAACACACACACACACTCCCCATCACTGAACACCCGTAACACACACACACACACACACACACCATCACTGAACACCCGTAACACACACACACGCCATCACTGAACACCCGTAACACACACACACCATCACTGAACACCCGTAACACACACACCATCACCGAACACCCGTAACACACACACACACCATCACTGAACACCCGTAACACACACGCCATCACTGAACACCCGTAACACACACACACCATCACTGAACACCCGTAACACACACACACCATCACTGAACACCCGTAACACACACACACCATCACTGAACACCCATAACACACACACCATCACCGAACACCCATAACACACACACACACACACACACACACACACCATCACTAAACACCCGTAACACACACACACATCCCCTCACTAAACACTAGAGCCCGACCGATATATCGGCCGGCCGATATTATCGGCTGATATAAGCTAATTGCATTTAAATCGGCATCGGCATTTATAACGGCCGATGAAACATGAGAAACAGAGTCTCATGCTTCACTCATGTTATGAGTGTTGCATAGTGTGCCCACCAGAGGGAGCTCTGCAGCTCCAGAGTTAGCAACAGCGCCAGAAGTCCACTACAGAAGAAAGGGATCAACTGTTTTGACAGCGAGTCTGTCGTTCGTCATGTGAAATGATTGTAGATTTAGTTCATACCCTGTATATAAAAACTGTGTGGTAGTTCTAGCTAACGGTCCTATCATTATCACTTCTAAATATTCTGTAACATCACTTACAGCCGCTAATGCATTGCTATATTAGATTAGCCACAAAGCTAATACCATGTTTATCAGTGGAAGAGCGCGAACGTTAATAGGAGGTCAAACTATAACGTTAGCGTTTAACTTATTCTTATTCTATTGCGGTGTGTTTCCCACATAATGACCGTGTAATTGGGCCTTTCACACAGTACGCGGTATGCACGGCGCTTGCCGCTGGGCTCAGCGTTGCCCTTCAGATACAACGCGATTTGCGCTGCGCTATGGCGTAGGCGGAGTTTTAAAAACGTTTAGCGGGAGCCCTTTCATAGTCTGTTCCTCCTCCTTTCGGTCAGCAGCAAACATGTATCTGTCCCGTTGTAAGAAGCGAGCGATAGCGCTAGTCCTGCTGATGAGAATTAAGAGAGAAGCAAGGAAGAAGAGGCTACCCTCAGGTCCAGAGAACAATTTGGTGAATTCAGGCTGGTTACGTTACTCTAACGCTAATAGCTTCCTTTTTAGCAGGCCCCTTAAATGCTTGCTATTAACTTGTTTGAAGGTGGTTCTTCTCAAAATTGACAGCGGTGTGTTCATGACACTAACGTTAACCATTCAACTTCGAATTGATTCCGTAATCTTCCGGTAATAGTAGGCAAGACGATGTTTTGATTCAGACTGCACAAAGAGAAGAGGAGAAGATATACGGGTCTGTTGTGAATGTGTCTGTGAGAGCAAATATAGTGTAGTTACAGTAACTACAGTAGGTGCGTCAGAAATGATTAAACCAGAGGGGTCATGTAAATAAATGTGAGCTGAGCAAGCGCTTTTTTTTTTTTTTTTTACATATTGTTTCAAAGCAGCTTTACAGACATAACAGGAAAATGTTGAAATAATATTGTTAAATATAAGTAGGTAATACCTATTGCTTGACAAATAAAAAAATATATATATATTTCTGATTTTTGCCTATGTAGGAGATCCCAGTTTATTATTATTATAATTCTAATGATGACATGAGTAATGATACATGGTGATATTATTAATACACATGCTTATTCTTTCTCCGTCTCTCTTTCTGCCTACAGATGGCTGAAAAAGGTGAATGCTGTAGCAGCAAAGTGTGGGACTACTTCTGCAAATACTTTAACTTTAGTATTATAATTTATTTACAGTAAACACAGACTGTTAAAACCAGCTTCAACTGGAAGAAAGTAAAAGTGTTAAATGTTTAAAACCAGACTGTTTTTTGATCATTAAAAAATATATACTTTTGATGTGCAATTGTTTAGTCATTGAGACTGTAATCTAAGGCTTTTTTTTAACATAGTCCATTCTGGAAAATGGTTTATACAGCCCACATACATAGAACAGGCAGATATTTTGCTATTGAATGTTGTGTAAATGCAGTTTATAGGAAATGGGTCTAATATCCAGATTATTTTTAAAATCAAAATATCGGCTTATAAATCGGCTCTTTTCGAGTTAATATCGGCATCGGCCCCCAAAAATCCAAATCTACACACACACCATCACTGAACACCCGTAACACACACACACCATCACTGAACACCCGTAACACACACACACCATCACTGAACACCCGTAACACACACACCCCATCACTGAACACCCGTAATACACACACACCCCATGACTGAACACCCGTAACACACACAGCACTGAACACCCGTAACACACACAGCACTGAACACCCGTAACACACACACACACACCCCATGACTGAACACCCGTAACACACGCCCCATCACTGAACACCCGTAACACACACAGCACTGAACACCTGTAACACACACACACACACACACCATGACTGAACACCCGTAACACACGCCTCATCACTGAACACCCGTAACACACACACACCCCATCACTGAACACCCGTAACACACACAAACACACCCCATCACTGAACACCCGTAACAAACACACACCTCATCACTGAACACCCGTAACACACACGCACACACACCATCACTGAACACCCGTAACACACCCCATCACTGAACACCCGTAACACACACACACACCCCATGACTGAACACCCTTAACACACACACACCCCTTCACTGAACACCCGTAACATACACACACACCCCATCACTGAACACCCGTAACACACCCAATCACTGAACACCCGTAACACACACACCCCATGACTGAACACCCGTAACACACACCTCATCACTGAACACCCGTAACACACACACACCCCATCACTGAACACCCGTAACACACACACACACCTCATCACTGAACACCCGTAACACACACCCCATCACTGAACACCCGTAACACACACCCCATCACTGAACACCCGTAACACACACACCCACACACACACACACACACACACACACACCCCATCACTGAAAACCCGTAACACACCCCATCACTGAACACCCGTAACACACACACACACCCCATGACTGAACACCCGTAACACACACAGCACTGAACACCCGTAACACACACACACACACCCCATGACTGAACACCCGTAACACACACACACCCCATCACTGAACACCCGTAACACACACACACACCATCACTGAACACCCGTAACACACACAGCACTGAACACCCGTAACACACCCCATCACTGAACACCCGTAACACACACACACACCCCATGACTGAACACCCGTAACACACACACACACACACCCCTTCACTGAACAGCCGTAACACACACACCCCATCACTGAACACCCGTAACACACACACACACACACCCCATGACTGAACACCCGTAACACACACCTCATCACTGAACACCTGTAACACACACACACCTCATCACTGAACACCCGTAACACACACACACACCCCATCACTGAACACCCGTAACACAAACACACACACACACCATCACTGAACACCCGTAACACACCCCATGACTGAACACCCGTAACACACACACACACCCCATGACTGAACACCCGTAACACACACACCCCATCACTGAACACCCGTAACACACACACACACCCCATCACTGAACACCCGTAACACACACACCATCACTGAACACCCGTAACACACACACCCACCCACCCCATCACTGAACACCCGTAACACACCCCATCACTGAACACCCGTAACACACACACACACACACACACCCCATCACTGAACACCCGTAACACACACCATCTCTGAACACCCATAACACACACACCCCATAACTGAACACCCGTAACATACACCTCATCACTGAACACCCGTAACACACACACACACACCCCATCACTGAACACCCGTAACACACCCCATCACTGAACACCCGTAACACACACACACACACACCTCATCACTGAACACCCGTAACACACACACACCCCATCACTGAACACCCGTAACACACACACACACACACACCCCATCACTGAACACCCGTAACACACACACACACACACCCCATCACTGAACACCCGTAACACACACACACACACACCATCACTGAACACCCGTAACACACACACACACACCATCACTGAACACCCGTAACACACACAGCACTGAACACCCGTAACACACACAGCACTGAACACCCGTAACACACCCCATCACTGAACACCCGTAACACACACACACACACACCCCATGACTGAACACCCGTAACACACACACACACACACCCCATCACTGAACACCCGTAACACACACACACACCCCATCACTGAACACCCGTAACACACACGCACACACCCCATCACTGAACACCCATAACACACACACCATCACTGAACACCCGTAACACACACCCCCACCCCATCACTGAACACCCGTAACACACACACCATCACTGAACACCCATAACACACACACACACACATCATCACTGAACACCCGTAACACACACACACCCCATCACTAAACACCAGTAACACACACACACACTCCCCATCACTGAACACCCGTAACACACACACACACACACACACACACACACACACACACACACACACACCATCACTGAACACCCGTAACACATACACACATCACTGAACACCCATAGCACACACCATCACTGAACACCCGTAACACACACACACACACACCATCACTGAACACCCGTAACACACACACACCATCACGGAACACCCGTAACACACACACACCCCATCACTGAACACCCGTAACACACACACCATCACTGAACACCGTAACACACACACACACCATCACTGAACACCCGTAACACACACACACCATCACTGAACACCCGTAACACACACACACACACACACACACCATCACTGAACACCCGTAACACACACACACACACACCCCATCACTAAACACCCGTCACACACACACACTCCCCATCACTGAACACCCGTAACACACACACACACACCATCACTGAACACCCGTAACACACACACACACCATCACCGAACACCCATAACACACACACACACCATCACTGAAAACCCGTAACACACACACACACACACACCCCATCACTAAACACCCGTAACACACACACACTCCCCATAACTGAACACCCGTAACACACACACACACACACACACACCATCACTGAACACCCGTAACACACACACACCATCACCGAACACCCGTAACACACACACACACCATCACTGAACACCCGTAACACACACACCCCATCACTGAACCCCCGTAACACACACACCCCATCACTGAACACCCGTAACACACACACCCCATCACTGAACACCCGTAACACACACACACACCATCACTGAACACCTGTAACACACACACACCTCATCAGTGAACACCCGTAACACACACACACACACCCCAACACTGAAAACCCGTAACACACACCATCACTGAACACCCATAACACACACACCCCATGACTGAACACCCGTAACACACACCCCATCACTGAACACCCGTAACACACACACACCCCATCACTGAACACCCGTAACACACACACCCCATCACTGAACACCCGTAACACACACACACACCCACTGCACATATACACTACACACACTTCATGCTTTATCTGTTTGTGTATATAGATTTCAATTACAGTCTTTATCTTTAAACTTTATTCGCTCTGTGGTTTTATTCCTTTCTATGTCCTGAAGGTTGTTCTTATTTCATTAACAGCGATTAATTCAACACAGTACTCCTGAAAACAGTGACATGTGTTAGTTTTTTCTGTATTCATGAAGTGATAAAAGAAATCCCAAGTCTCCTCTGGAAAAACCCTGAACTCAAAATCAAATGAGAATTATGAACCTGACCTCAGATTTCTGTTCTGGAAGTGTATGCAAATGAGTGCATATTTAATTAGATAATCTCACATTTGCATATTTAAACATGATGTTTCAGAACACAGAGCTGATTTTAATGTCTTGTGTACTGTGATGTATTAATTGTGGAAGTATGGGGTCTCTCTGGAAGCTTGTTTCCAGCACGGGGTTTAGAAAAATGATTGTGCACTTCAAGACTTTTAATCTCACAATGCAGAATGGTCGTCTGTGTGATGTGATGTTCACAGAAGCTCAGGAGCTCTTACAGCTTTCTGCTGCTCCTTGAAGTTGGTCCAGAGCAGCTCCAGCTCCGACGGGACGGCCGACCCGGACAACTCCAGCGCTTTGATGATGTCTCCGGCGTAACGAGCCTGTTCTTCAGTGATGAAGGTGTACGCATAACCCTACCACACACACAGAGAGAGAGAGACATGAGGCTCGTCCTCAGTGCGCACACACACAGAGAGAGAGAGAGAGAGAGAGGAGAGAGAGAGAGAGAGAGAGAGAGAGAGAGAGAGAGAGAGAGAGAGAGAGAGAGAGAGAGAGAGAGAGAGACACACACACATGAGGCTAGTCCTCAGCACACACACACACACACCTTGTTCCCGGCTCGTCCCGTGCGTCCGGCGCGGTGCACGTAGTCCTCGTAGTGGTTGGGACAGCCGTAGTTGATGACCAGGATCAGCTGCTTGACGTCCAGACCTCGCGCCGCCACAGACGTGGCCACCAGCAGACGACACGCGCCGTTCTTGAAGTCATTGATGATGCTGTCCCTGTCGTACTGATCGATGCCTGCACACACACACACACACACACACACACACACACATCAGCACCGCTGCCCAGTGAAGGGTTAACACTTTCACTCACAGCTAGGGCTGGACCATGTGGCAACAATTAAAATCTTGATTTTTCAAAACATTTGAGCCATTCTCCTTCCTATACGGTTTTTAACGAATCAACTTGAAAATAAAACATGACTCGAGTAACTCTTTTAACCATCTATCACACATAAAGTGGTCAACATGATTTTAAACAAATCACTACAACTACATCCTGTACAAACTTGTCTTATACGTAATATATGGTCAGAAGTACAAAGAAAATGGTTTAAAATCTGAGAGGTCAAGGTGATTCAGATGTGAATTAGAAGTGACTGAAGGTATAGCTCCAGTAGATGTTGTGGAAAACAGCAGCTTTCAGTCTGTCTCTGCTGCACACATGTGATATCAGTCACACAGCAGCAGTTCTTCACCGGGTTATTAGATTACGTTCTGAGACGGTGTGTGTGTCAGTGGACAGAGATGCTGACCTCCGTGGAGAGACATGCAGGGGTACGAGGCCTTCATCAGGTCTTTGAGGAGTCCGTCAGCGTGCTCCTGTTTGTCCACGAAGATGATGACCGAGCCCTTCTCCTGATAGTGACCCAGAATCTCCAGCAGCTTCAGGAACTTCTTCTCCTCCGAGATCACGATCTGTGAAACCACAGCCGAGCTTCAGAACACGTCACACTAGCACCAGTTCATCACATACACTACAGCTCAGAAATCTGGAAGAATGGAGATATTCTACATCATATCAGAATGATTTCTGAAGATCATGTGACACTGGAGACTGGAGGAATGATGCTGGAAATACAGCGGAGCATCACAGAAATACATTACACTTTAACACAGATTCACACAGAAAACAGCTAACACACTAACTGATGTTTAAAGAGTGAATCACAATCAAACACTCCTTTAACAGCACAGCATTCCCAAAACATTCCTATCACTTTCTCTCACGGAGACAAAGCACACAACTGAAGAAGACGAGTCAGGTTAATGAACTCAAGCACACACACACACACACACACACTCACCACGTGCTGCTCCACGTCTGAACACACCACGCTCCTGCCGCCCACCTGCACCTCGATGGGTTTGGACAGGATCCTGCGCGCCAGAGCCTCCATGGTGCGAGGGAACGTGGCCGAGAACATGACGGTCTGCCGGTCGGGACGCACATTATCCACGATACGCATCACCTGCGACACACACACACACACACCTGAGGTGAGCAGTGTGACCGGACATACACGTTCATTATTACAGAGCTGCTTTAGATGAGAACACAAACACAAGCCCCTGACCACCATCACAGCACAAGACCAGAGATGACCAGAAGATACGAGCAGATCCTGACACAAGAGAAGTCACTCAGATAAAACACGCCATTAAAGCAAATATTTGATTAATGACTTCATTACTTTAACTTCAATTTATCAAAGCACTCAAATGTAGTTTAGAGATATAAATATCTAACTCTAAATCAGATTTATATATTTTATCATGTGCCTGCGATCAAGTTTTAGTTTAACTTGTGTGGCATTTCTACTAATTTACGGAGCATTATAACAAAAGCGGGCACTTCTAAATGCAAACAAAAACAAATACTGTTTTTATGCATTTTATAATGTTTAAATATATATTTACAAAATATATATCAGAACAGTATTGAGAGGAGCAGTTGGCCACTTCCAGGAAAATGCATGGCTCTCTATGGATCTCTGCTGGATATATATATATATATATATATATATATATATATTCTCATTACACTATTCTCTCAAACAGTTCTTCTCTAACCAGCAGATGGCAGAATTCTACACCATCCAGAAACAGCCATTATATTTACATCATTTAATTTTTTTTCCTAAATAATAATATTTCCCATGCCAGCTAATAGTGCAGTTGAGGAATTTTGTGGTAAACAGTTACATAATGACTTCACATTTCCCAAAACACAGCATTAATGTATAGACGAGAAGTAAACAGACAAACAAAAAGATTTATTTGTAGGATTAAAAATGTATTTTTTTTTTATAATTACTCATATTGACCCCAAAGAGTGTAAACAGGAAACAAGCACCTTGAGGGTTTATATATATATATATATTATTCTAAATGAGTGTAAGTAGTTCTCAAAAGGTATGAATGAAAATGCGATGTGAACTTTCTCTGCTGATTCGTGTTTGTTGTCTCCGTGTGTTTCTGAGTGTATACTAAAATACGGCTACCCAGAATGCAATGCGACAGTGGCCAATACTCTTCTCCATCATTGAAGACCAGCTGTGCTCCGTGTGAATGTGTTATAACCGTGTGTAGTGTGACTGACCTGTGGTTCGAAGCCCATGTCGAACATGCGGTCAGCCTCGTCCATCACCACATACGTGGCCCTGCGCAGGTTGGTCACGCGACCTGAGCAACACAACAGCAGTGAACCTTTACTAGCAGCTCCAGTCTCCAAACCTTACATTCACTACAGATGAACTGAAAACATCAGACTGGAGTGAATCCAGTTAATCACACACAATACTTGATAATACTTGATAAACCTGCCAACTATTGCACGACACCTGTAATACGAAAAAAAATAGCTATTCTGAGCGCATTTATGCACATAAACAAAAAAGGCAGCCTTAATCTCGACTATATTTCAGTGTTTGCACATTAAATTCAATGCATCTGCATTTGAACACATCTTAAGCAGTTTCACAGAGACTAGTGTCTCTTAAACGCCCTGACAGCACAAAAAGGTGACTATACATCACGCTGCTATTTAGTTTTGAAACTGATGCAATTATGTGCTGAATTATATTTATATTGTTGTTTTAGAAAGATACTTGAAGACATCTGCATTAACCAGCACATGCTTGGCATAGCTCATAAGGGAACAGTAAAACAAGAAATATTGCAAAAATGCACAGATTCCGATAGAGTGAATGCGGTTTCTAACAGTATTATGGTGTATAGTAAAGACTCATTACATGTTCTGGGTCAATTAAGGATACATTTTCTGAAATTGAGATGTATGCATCATCTGAAGCTGAATAAATCGTCTCTCCATTGATGTTTGTTCGGAGGACAATATTTGTCTGAGATACAACTATTTGAAAATTTGGAATCCGAGGGAGAAAAGAAATCTAAATATTCAGCTGATGGATGAGTGTGAGGATATCCAGCACGACCTCACGAGGCACGCACCGTTGTTGGCTCCGAGCATGTCGATCATGCGTCCCGGTGTGCACACGATGATCTCTGCGCCGCGCTTCAGCTCTGCGATCTGTGGACAGACACTGGTTTAGATCAGGCTGTGTGTGAGCTCATGAAGCCATCACACACACACACACACCTGCTCGCTGATGCCGGTGCCGCCGTACACACACACCACACGCAGACCTAGAGACTTGGAGAACTTCTTGCACTCTTTGGTGATCTGCAGCGCTAGCTCTCGCGTCGGTGTCATGATCACAGCTGACGGAGAAACACACATTACTCTGATAATCACTCTTAGCTGTTATATATTCACTGTAAACCACGGCTTCACAGGGATTACTGCTTTTATAAAATGGTTATTCCATACACGTAGTAAGCTTTCACAGAATAAAGCAGAGTTCATAAAGTGTAATGATATTCATAAACACAGTATTCTTCCACCAAACAATGTAGCTCCTCAGAAACCGTTGTGGTTGTTACAAAGTGGTTGCCGAGCAACACACAGAAGTAAACAAAGGTGTGTGTTACTTTGTAATTTAAAGCAGCTTTGATCTGCATGACTCGATTCCTGCACAGAGATGAAGCGGAGCAGTAAAGACGCTCACCGATGGGTCCTTCTCCCTCTCCCAGCGGACGCTGGTCCAAGATGTGCCGAAACATGGGCAGCAGGAAGGCGATGGTCTTCCCACTTCCTGTTTTGGCGATGCCGATGAGGTCTCGTCCAGACATGATGGCAGGGATGGCCTGGGCCTGGATCGGGGTGGGCTTCTCATAGTTGTGTCTAGAAGAGAGACAGAGAGGAATAAGAGAAACGTTGGTTCTGTCTGGAGAACGTCCTGAACAGCAGCTCTACTCACTTCTTCATCGCATGCAGCACTTTCATGGATATCCCACACTGCACCCAGGTCTTGATGGGCTTCGGACAGCCCTTGCCTTTGACGGTGATTCCCTCCAGCTCCAGACGGTACTCGTTCACCTCTGAGCAGACACACGGGGTCAGACAGACGTCACCCTGAGCTGCTGTGTAAGAGCGCAGGTGTGTGTGCTGTACCTTCAGGACTCATCCTGGCCAGCTCGGGCACCTCCACATAGAAGTTCTTACGGAAGGATTCGTACTCGATCTTCTGATGATCAACCGGCTCCAGAACCTTCCTCTGTTTGGTCTGGAAGCCTGTGAGGGCCGTCTGCAAGTCCACTTCCTCCTCCTCTGATGAATACTGCACACACACACGCACACACACACACAGAGACACACACACACACACGTCTGTATTGAGGTCTGTGTGAACTCATGTGCCTGTGCTCTTTCATGTTAGTCCAGTTTGAGCTGACCTCATTAATGATCTTTCTCGGCTAACAGCTTCTATTTTTTCTCGAGGTCTTTTCTGCTAGCTATAAAACAATGAGCACATTTACGAGCATGTTTTCAGACAGACTGATCTTGAGATGAGAACACTTGTGATATCCCATCTTCCTCGAACAACATACACTTAAGAAAAAAGACATCAGCACAGACAGATTTTTCCCATTTCCCAGATTTCACTGCATGTAAACACTTTAGCCTGTGTTCTGTCAGCGCTCTGAAGTGTGATACGTGACAGGAGTGCAGTTAAACACAGACGGTGAAATGTGACGTGTGCGTGTGCTGATCACGTCTGTACCTCCATGGCGTCCTGGTCGTTCTCCATCAGCTCTCCTTTCTTCTTGGTGGTGTGCACCATCTTCTTCGTCTTCACAACGGTCACCACTTTGGTCACAGACACACTGCCCTTCTGCTGACACACAGTTCATATTTTCAGCTATACTGAAGAATCATGTATTTAGCCTCAGGTTCGATCCACAGCTCTCTTCTGCACACAAAGACTGGTCAGAGCACGGCCAACAGGAACTAGTCACACGTAACAATTACATGATTTAATCACAAAACACATGTAACTGTAATCTGTTACTGAGAAGAAATACAACTGGTAAATGAATTACAGCGACTTATGAAAATGTTAAAGATTATGAAAGGGGTTACATCTGAATATTTGAAAGATTTTGCAGTGGCTGTGTTTTAAAATGTAATTATTATAATTTTAAGTCAAGAGATGAAGGGTTTGGTCTGACAGTAATCAGGGCGTTTCTAAATGAGTAACAGTTGAAAGCAGTCGATAGAAATGTAAAAAAGTAATCAAAAGCAATCAGTTGCATTACTTTAACACAGTAACTGAAATAGTTACACTACTAATCAGATTGTAACCCGTGTAAGCTTTAATCACAGTGATCTTCCTAACACTGCTGACAGGAGAGAGTCGTGTTCAGACTGAGGGAGGTGTTCGTGAACAGCACCTTGTCGTTTCCTCCTCTCATGGTGCCCATGTTGAACTTCTTGACCTCCTCCTTGACCTCCTCCATGTAAGCGTCCAGCGGGTCCAGCTCCTCTCCGGTCTCCTGCTCCATCTGCGTCTCCTCCTCCGTCCCGGCCGATCCCTCCTTCTCTCCCTCCTCTTCCTCTCCGTCTGGCTCCACAGGCGCTTGAGTCTCCTCATCGTCATCTGAACACACACACACACACACACACACACACACAATTAAAGGAACTGAATTAAAGACGAATAAACTCCAACTTTACTGTTGAGTGCACGGATGTTAGACTCATGCTGTATAATAAAGTTTATTTGTCTTGTGTCTGATCACATTTGAGTGATCCCCATTTATGATATATTGTATTCTTCACATGGTATCAGTTAAATGTGTGGACACACGAGAGGGAGAGTGTCCAAACTATTGACCAGTACTGTACTATAATACACTAGTGTTAGTGGTTAAACAGAAATTGTGATGTGAACCGTGAGATTTGTGATTGCTGCACAAGTGTAATATACAGAATAACATGGGCCGATATATTACTGTCTCAGTGTTTCACAGGCTCTCTGACCGTCATCGTCCTCCAGACTCCACTTCTTGCCCTGCTTCATCTCCTCCAGCTCCTTCTTCAGTTCTCCGATGTTCTCCATGGCTTTCTTCCTCTGCTCCTCCCTCCACTTCTCCACGCGCTCCTTCCTCTTCCTCATCTCCTCCTCCAGAGTGTTCTGGTCGAAGTCCTGCTGCAGAAGCATCATCACACACACAGTTATTGATTAATCATCCTCTGAAGAGAGAAGATCTGAATTAACCCTTACATCTTCAGGCTTCTCCTCCTCCTTCTCCTCCTTGATCTTCTTCTTGTCAGCGGACGGCTCTGTGTTCTCGATCTTCTCCTTGCTGTAACATCAGCAGATCACACGCTTCGGACTCCAAGCCCGTCATTGCCAAAGACAGTATTTCTAATACTTCTGACATAATGACAAAGCTGCTTGTTTACAGAAACTAGGAGTGGCAAAATATTAAAAGAATTGAATAATGATAACTCAAATAATTAAATTCCACATTCCCAAAAACGTAATGTTCTCTATAATGCAATTTCTTTCTTTTTTTTTTACTCACAATTAGCAGTTTCTATCTGATAAAATCGTGACAAAACGTGTACAGTAACAGTGTTTGAACAGTAAGATTTTCAATGTTTTTTAAATACTCTTCTGCTCATTTATTTGATCAGAAATACAGCAAAAACTGGAATATTGTGAAATATTTTTACTATGTAAAATAACTGATGCGCAGCTGTATTTCAGCATCATTACTCTTACTTTAATTGATCAAAAGTGATGATAAAAACATTTATATTGTTACAAAAGATTTCTATTTTCAGATAAATGCTGCTCTTCTGAACTTTCTATTCAAAGACACTTGGAAAAAAAAGTTAAGTAAAGTTAAGTAAAATATATCACATATATATATATATATATATATATCATAAATATATCATATTTTTAGTGACAAGTACACATTTCCATTGCCAACACTTAGTGTCAGATACCTTAAAGGGATAATTTGGTTATATTTGGAGATATCTGGAAGATTGACAGAATCAAACAGATCTCGGTCCCCATTGACTTCCATAGTAGGAAAAATATATACTATGGTAGTCAGTGGGGACCGAGATCTGTTTGGTTACAAACATTCTTCCAAATATCTTCCTTTGTGTTCAGCAGAACAAAGAAACTCATTCAGGTTTGGAACAACTTGAGGGTGAGTAAACGATGATAGAATTTTCATTTTTGGGTGAACTATCTCTTTAAAGACATTGCTATTGCCACACACACACACACACACACACACACACACACTCAAACTCACAAACTTACTGACACACTCAAACACTGGCTCACACACTCAAACATTCAAAAAGACTCACACACACACTCACACACAGACTCAGACACACACAGGCTCACACACACACCAAACTGGACCTGGAGGTGGACATACACAGACTCTGACACACACACACACACCAACCTGAACCTGGAGATAATAATAATGTCTAGTCTGGTGGCTGTGATATATATAAACCTACCAACATCCGTTGCCATGATTTTTGGAAGGACTGATCGCGAGAGGAAAAGAATGACGTTTTAGTCGCATAACATCGGTTAATGGAAACGCCGTCATTTCGCAATAGTTGTTTATCGATATTTAGAAAAAAAACACAAAAGTTTTGCGCGAATCTGTAATGGAAACGCGACAGCGCTTAACATAGACTAACCAACTTCTCAGAGTTATGTTGAGCAACAGTGTTCATTACTAACCATTCAACCCCGGATTGATTCTGTCGGATCTTCGCTGGGGGAATAAGCATTAAGCACCGGTGATCCGTCCTCTAACTAACGCATGCCCATGTTTTGATTCAGATCGTGGCTAGTCGTGCGTGCCTCCGTTGTCAGTTTGTGAGAGGGAGGGAGCAAGCAGCGCGCAGCTCTACAATAAAATACAATTGTACCCATATTAAATAGTTTTAAAATCTGAATCAATCCGTGGCGGTCAGCGTTGATATTGTGGCGGGCCGCCACAAATTAATGAATGTATGGGAAACCCTGAATGATGCTGAAAATACAGCGGAGCATCACAGAAATAAATTACAGTTTAACACAGATTCACACAGAAAACAGCTGCTTTAAATAGTACAGATATTTACATTTTACAGTTTTTGCTGTACTTTGGATCAAATAAAAACATAAAAAATCTTCCTGTTCAAACACTTTTGACTGGTCGTGTATATATACAAACACACACACACACATTTGGATTTAAAAACTAAAATACTGAAGAGTTTGGATCATTATTGCAGTGGTTAGCTTTTCAGCTTAGTTTTTTTTTTATTAAATAAGTTCTGAAGTCAAACTTGGAAGATAGCTGAGGCCTTCTAAACTATATACGTTTTTAATTCAGTGTGTTACTAGCAGTTTGTAAGTAATGATCAGTGAGAGCGCAGCTGTGTTTGAGTGTGTGTGTGTGCGAGTGTGTGAGCTGACCTCCTCCCTCGGCTCCGGGGCTCTCGGCTGCGGGACCGTCTCCTCTCTCGGCTCCTGGAGCGCCTGTGAAGAGACGAGGCAGAGGTTAGTTCTCAGGAGAGCAGCGGAGTGGACGCCTGCGGGAGCGTGTGACCTCTGACCTCGGTCTCTTGCGGTCTCTGGAGCGTGACCTGCGGCGCTCTCGGCTGCGTGACCTCTCTCTCCGGCTGCGCTCGCGGGCCCGGGACCCCGTCTGCTCCTCCTTCTTCAGCCGCTTGGAGTCCGGCGAGCGGCTCTTAGACCTGGAGCCCGAGCGCTTCCTGTAGTGCCTGCAAACACAAACACAGACTCAGTCTAGAGAAGCTGCGACCGGAAGCTGTTCTCACATCCACAGAACACTACACTGAAGCCCCTCTACACCGCTGCTCATCCTCTTCAACAGAAAGTCCTCATATTGAGAAGTATTACAGATATCCGCGCGCGCGCGCGTGTGTGTGTGTGTGTGAGAGAGAGAGAGAGAGAGAGAGAGAGAGAGTGAGAGAGTGTGTGTAGGCAGTACAGGTATTCGCAGCCGGTGTTTTACACACATAATGGTGTAAACGTTATCAATAAAAGCAGTTAACATCAGTTAGCTCGTTAGCTGGTTGGTCGAGCAGAAGCTCAATCTGACTCAAACACAGTCTTTACGACGCTATGGAAGAGTGCAGAGGTTTTAATAACACCTCATTGATAAATGTTTGTCATTAAAAAAAATTTTTTAAAAAACGTTTTAAAATAAAGCTGAATAAACATGGAAATATTTACCGCGACTCTCGTCCCATGGTTTCTTCGCTGTGACGCTCTCACATCCGGCGGCACGATGACAACTTCCGCTGATGCATTTTATTAAAGGGACCGTTCACCCAAAACTGAACGTTCGTCTTTCCAACATTAGCGAGTCTCTTCCGCATGTGAAAGAAGACTTTAGGCAGAAATTCAGAATGTCTTTAGGCACTGTATGGAACCTATTTATAACGTATTTTACGTAATACCCCGATCACCCCCAAAATTATTGTTGTTACATAAACTTCACCAGAAATATTCAAACACTGCAACATTCACTATCACCTGTTAAATCAAATAAATCTGGCATCCCCTTCAAACATTTTCTTCGTCATCTTGTTATTTCTTTATGAGATGGTGGTTTTATTAAAACCCTATTCCTGTAACAATTAGACTTTTAATTATTCCAGCATATCATACAGTTCAGTTTTCACTAGATGCAATAAACACTGATATCATTAATGCAGTTGAGGATAAAGAACCTGAAGATTATACTCCAGTATAGTAGTATGATGTTAAATGCACTTAAATAAAAGTACAAGTAAATGCAAAATAGAAAAGGAGCAAATAAATAAATATGATATATATTATACACCGCTTGAGTTGCAAGATTGTGTTGAGTTTGAACTCTTTCTTCTATCTTGTATCAGAACCACTTCATCTGTACTGAGTGTCTTTTATTCCAACATAAGACAACATTTCTGCAATAGCATTTACAGTTTATTGTATCTCATGGATGGAGTTATTGATGCATAAATAATGATTTAAACATAAAACGTTAATTACTGATATTTTAAGTTATTTCAAACATGAAAAAATAGTCGAAATGTTAAATAAAAAACCGCCATTAAAACAGACAGCAAGTGAATGTTAATGAGTGAGTCATTGAGATTCAACCGATTCATTCAAACAGCTGATTCCCTCAGAAACATTTGACTGTTAATGAGTGAATCACTGAATCATTTATTCAACCGATTCGTTCAAAACGCTGATTCACTCAGAAACATTTGACTGTTAATGAGTGAATCACTGAATCATTTATTCAACCGATTCGTTCAAAACGCTGATTCACTCAGAAACATTTGACTGTTAATGAGTGAATTACTGAATCATTTATTCAACAGATTCGTTCAAATGGCTGAATCGATTGTTCTTCTTTTGATTGGGCAGGTGGTCAAAATTTGGGAAGATTTTTATTTGTTTGTTCGGTTATATTATTTTAATACATTTGAAGGTGTGTAATAAAAAAAAAAAAAGGAGTGTGCATACCAGAAAAGCGTGACACATTTACAAACAATCAGTCCAGATGTTAGTAGTGCCACAAGAACTCTATTTAGAAACAAAGAAAGACAGGATACTAACATTACAATCTACAAAAACAGCTATATAGATATGCAGCAGTCATATAAAAGCAGAGCCGTGTTTGTGTCACAATGCATCAGAGAGCAGTCACTCAGTCTCTCATGCTTTCAATCAGGTCCTCTCTGGACACACGGTGAAGTGTGAGCATCAGAGACGCCGGGGCTACTGATGTCCCCGTGGGTTTGGCACATCTTCATCTTCATCATCACTGCAGGGCGTCCCGTGTGGACACAAACACAGGAAGTGAAGCAGCGAGGGAACCTCACTCCACTTGTTTGCTCGCGTCTGGTTTCTGGTCCAGACGGCTTTTACTGCTCTTCACCATATAAATAAAGTACGTGAGCGTCTCCTTCTCGTTGACTGGAATATTGCGGAAGTGACGGCTCACGGTCTGGAGAACAAGAGACACAGAAAGACACCGGCTTCATTACAAGAACAGCTGAATAACTCCTTCTCAGAGCACAAGAACCCAGCGTTTGTCCTCCATATCAACTAGAGCTGTCCAAATGGCTGAAAACTGGTAGTTAAATATAATCAATATTCTAATTTAAAAGGCATAATTTCAGTTAGGAGGAAAAAAGCTTTTGGCTTCTCTCTCGAGGCCATATCGAGCACAATATCACTAATGCATGCTTGTTATAGCAGTTAAATAAAAAAGTGCATAGTGTTTTAAATAATGTTTATAGATCATATATTAGGGATGCACCGAAAAGAAAATTCTTGGTCGAAGCTGAACAAAATGAAACACTGGGCCGAAGGCTGAGAACAGGATTTGATACCAATTTAAAGATCTATAATTAAACACAGTAATGAGTGTTGCATTGATGTAAGGAGGTTTGTACCTCAGCGAGCTGGGCTTTGTTGAGGCCGGGTCTGGTCTGGATCTTGTAGTGCCTCTTGTAGCGTCTCAGTGTGTTGACCTGGAGCTGGAACAGATCCACCTGAAGCAGCGCACACACACACACACACACACACACACATCCGGGTCACACATTCCTACACCAAACCTGAGATCAAATCAGCAGAGGAACTGCTCCGAAGGGAAAACTGAAACGCTGTGAGGACATCTGATGACAATCTGAGGCTGTTCTAAGAGGGATATGAAGGTTATTATATCCCACTAAACCCCTGTGTGTCCCAGCAGCTGAAGCAGTCTGAGAGCAGTGTGAGCATGAAGCGCTGCTGTACCTCGGGCACCTCCACGTCATGATCCGGAGACTCTCCTCCGTCATCACTCGTCTTCCTCTTGCGTTTGTTACGAACGCTCTGGATGAAGTTCTTGTGGAAATCACAGATGTACAAATGACGAACCTACAGGGAATAAACAGCTTTTAAATTAAAACTGAATTCTAGATTGAAGCACGTAGAACTTAACTAGATCAAGAAAACACTATTTGACGTCTGCATTGTGATTTATATGACAAAGAATCACATTTACCACACTGAAGCATATTCTGACCAAACACAGCAGTGACGCGTATGCAAGTGTGTGAGAGAGTGTGTGTGTGTGAAAGAGAGTGTGTGTGTGTGTGTGTGTGTGTGAGAGAGAGTGTGTGTGTGTGTGTGTGTGTGAGAGAGAGAGAGTCAGCAGCAGATTTGCACACAGATGTTCACTACAACACCAGAGTTGCTTCTGAAAGTACCATCAGTGAAAGCTGTCCCTGCAGCACAGAAGCAGTCATCAGCTCAGGGAACGACACGAACCTTTTCCACTGGTGGCTCTTGTGCTAATAACTTTTTCAGTTACTGGCGCAAAACATGATTTGGTCAAATTTTTTATAGTAAGCCGCTCTGGTTAATAATGAAACTGTATTGCATACAGATGTGCTTTTTGTTTCAACTTGATGTGTTGAATGCTGGGAGCACGTTATAAAACGTATTCTTAAAATACACATTTCTGTTTTAATAAATGTTCATATTAAATCATAGCATAACACATAAGTAGGTACAAAAATAATCAGTGATACATTTGCAACCTCATAAAAATTAGGGTCGCAATGACATTGCAAAAGGTCGCAGTGTAGTTCCCTGCAGTAACACAGGTTTATTTGTAGAAATAGACAATACATTGTCACAATTATACATTTCTCTTTTATGCCATAAATCATTAGGATATTAAGTAAAGATCATGTTCCAGGAAGATATTTAGTAAACTTCCTACCGTAAATATATCAAAACGTCATTTTTGATTAGTAATATGCATTACTATGAACTTCATCTGAACAACTTTAAAGATGATTTTCTCAGTATTTAGATTTTTTTTCTCCCCCAGATTCCAGATTTTCAAATAGTTGTATCTCAGACAGATATTTTCCTCCTAACAAACCACACATCAGTGGAGAGATGATTTATAAATCTCAATTTCAGAAAAAAGACTCTTATGACTAGTTTGTGCTCCAGGGTCACAGATGATGTAGCTGTGTCTCGTGACTGACAGTGAACTGAGCTGAGATCAGAGTAAAGCAGAGGCTGACAGTGAAGCATCACAACACCAGGCTTCAGAACAGAGACAGAGCAGACACACTTCCTCACACCCTCACACACCCTGCTCTGGACTCTTACGCTCTTGTCGATGTCCAGCTTGAGCTTCCTCTGGCTGATGCT